>NC_050460.1:59250051-59310051 GCF_903995425.1 Onychomys torridus | reverse complement strand
CCACCTGGCTCTGCTTCTTGAGTGCTGGGATTAAAGGCGTGCACCACCACCGCCTGGTGAATTCTTTTAATCTTAATGTTGAAAGATGCATTCACAGGTTTTGGTGTACATCATAGCTGAAACAAAGCCTTAAAATAACTTCAGATTAGATGTTTTGATAACAGCCTTGAGATGAAAACAATCTGAAGTTCACAAGGACACATAGCTGAGCTATAGATTCTTTAGGTGAGGGTCAAAAATACAAAGCAGCCCAATCATTACTAGTTGATGTACTTTCCCTGATAGGATTGGTTGGTGACCAAAGATGATGATTAATTCCTTGTATCCATTTTTGTCCTTAGTCTCCTGATATAAAAAATTATTGATGAATGGTTATACACCCTAAAGATTTAAAGTAGAGCTAACTGATTGTTTTAAAAGTTAAAACAATGTATGTGGGTTCTTGGGATGACTTTGTTTTACTCGTGTAAGGGAGATGAAAAACACATTTTTATATGTAATCATTATAATCATTCATTTGAAAAATAGGTGTAACCACATTGTAATTTCTATATTGTTGGGGTTATACAGTTGTAGTAGAAAAATAAATAGATAGAATACAGAATCAGAAAACAAAAGAAGAATGAAGAAAAGGTCTTAAGAAAACCATCAAGAGAGTGTGTGGGTGTCTTTTCCCTTACCTCCTCAGATAAAAAAGTCATAGTGCACCCACTCCATGAATTCCCTTCGAGCCCTGCACTGCTGAGGTTGGTCCCCCAGGCAGCAGAACATGGAGGCACCTGGCAAAGGCCACCATGGGAGGCTGTCTTCCTTGTCACATGACACCAGGGTAATGTGTCCATGATGAGGTGGCCTCATCTTAGGTGCCCCGGCTGCTAAGTGGACTCAGGAGTCCCTGGAGACACTGCCTTCCTCTCCCTGACCAGTTCGTTCCCTTTGCACTGCCCTTGCACTTCCAGGAGACAATTCTTTCCTCTGTGTAGCTTTAGAGCCTGTCTGGGAACTCCCTCTATAGCCCAGGCTGGCCTCGAACTCACAGAGATCCACCTGCCTCTGCCTCCTGAGTGCTGGGATTAAAGGCATGTGCCACCATGCCCGGCTCCAGGAGACAATTCTTAATGTTCCTCAGTAATGGTGAGGTCACGTTTGCCCACATTCGAACATCATGTCCTTCTGTCTCCTGTGGGTACATTCCCTTACCACTCTGGGTTGCTGTAGCCACTCCGGCTTATGGCCATCCCCATCCCATTGTACACCATGCCTCAGCCTCCATCCATAAGTGGGCTGCCAGAGGCATTCTGGTGCTCACTTAGCCTCCCCAAGCACATGCTTGGCAGAAAAACAGGATGCCCACACTCCCCGACAGTGGATCCTCTGGGTGCTAGGCCAGAGGCCACAGTTTCCTGATTTTCACTACACACACACAGAATGGTGGACATGGGCAGTGGGGTAGGGTGCTTTATTCAGAGCCCAAGTGCTGCTCAGAGTGAGGACCAGTGTGCAGTTTCTGCTGCCCAGAAGATCTAGAAGTGGCCAGCAGCAGAGCACAGAATGAGGGGACAGGAACTCCAGATCATATTTGAGGACCCTCCCACACCTCACAGATGCTGATACAGAGACAGTGGATGGGCACAGGTCCAGAGTCAGGTGCAGGCCTCACAGAGCCAGGTGCAAAGCCCAGAGCCAGGTACATAGTCAAAGGGCAGGTGCAGGCCTAGGAGCCAGAGGCAGAGCTCAGAACTAGATGCAGGCCCAGGAGCCAGGTGCAGGCCCCAGAGCCAGGTACAGGTCCCAGAGCCAGGTGCAAGAGCCCAGAGCCAGGTACAAAAACCAGAGCCAGGTGTAGAGCACAAAGCCAGGTGCAGAGCCCAGAACCAGGCGCAGGCCCTAAAGAGAGGTACAGACCACAGAGCCAGGTGCAGGCCCCAAAGCCAGGTGCAGAGCACAGAGCCAGGTGCAGGCCTCAGAACCAGTTTTCTGTATGACAGTTACTACAGAGATGGAATGGGACAGAGGAGGTTTTATTGATGCTCAGAGGCCAAGAATAACACAGCACATAGCAGGATCAAGCCAGCCAGATTGGGAGTGGGTGAGGAGGAGCAGCCAGCACTTCCAGGAGCTGAGGCAGGAGAGTAGCTGGGGGACACTCAGGCTCCAGACCTGGCTGGGCTGGTGGAGGAAGGGTAAGGATGGGTGGGCCCAGAACACCCAGCAGGACCATGGGTCAGGGAAGACAGGTGGCAATCAGGCTCACAACTAGACAGTCAGCAGCATGAGGGGGAAGCCCCGCAGCAGACAGGCTCACAGCAGACTGGCTTGCAGCAGACAGGCACACAGCAGGATGGCTTGCAGGGGGAGCAGGGGGAGCAAGCAGGCTGGCAGCCAGAGCAGATGGAGACACAGCAGACCGGTTTGCAGCAGACAGGTGTGCAGCGGACAGGCACACAGCAGGACTGTTGGCAGGGGGAGCAAGTGCAGCAACCTGGCTGGCAGCTAGACTGCTGGCAACATGAGGGTGTGCAGGAAGATTGGCAGCAGGGGCTGGACACACAGCTCACTGGGGTGCAGATGAGGGTCAGGCAGGGGGCTGGGGCACAGCAGCTGGACTGGCAGCAGCTGGGCTGGCAGCAGCTGGGGGCACAGCAGCTGGGCTCACAGCAGCTCTCTGGGCAGTCGTCCACCTGCCAGGAGGAGTTGGTGCAGGCGTCAGAGCAGACAGACATGGTGGAAGTGGCCATGGCGAGGTTGGATGGGAGCTGGGAGTGTGTTGAGTGGCTGTGTGTGAGTGTTGAGTGAGTGTGTGTGAGGTGCTCTGGGCTCTGGGCTTTTATCCCCCAGGCGTGTTTTGCTGCAGGAGGCTCTGGGCCCTTCCTCTTCCTTGTTCAGTCTGGAGGGTGCTCTGCGGAACTCAGTCATAAACTGTTGTGCTGATCACTCTGCTCGGGCCTGTGGCTGTGGGACCCCTGGAACACAGTCTCCCTGGTGTTCTACACTCTCTACCTGGTGGCCACTTGTCAGGATTTTGGAGATGACGCTTGGCTCTGAGGATGCACTCTGTGTTCCCTGCCTCTGACCTTAGTGGTGTGACCTGGCTGGCCTGTGACTAGGAAAGAGGAGGCAGGCATCCTGTTTTGGAGCAGGCAGGGAGGATGTCCAATGATGTCTCCATGGTACAAGGATGGGTCAGTTGTAGGCAGCCAGCCAAGGGCCTCTTGGAGATGAAGACGGTCACTGAAGTGGGCTCCTAGGCGTTTAGAGACCACACTGAGTCCGACCTAGCCATAAGCCAATGTCCTCCTGGAACACAGGGTCCCTAGTCCTGGGTCAAAACCTGAGGCTGGGGTGAACATATAGGCTACGGGAGGCAGGCATGGACTAAGGTCACACGGAGTTCACTTATCATCCTGGATGGCCTGTGCCAGGGAGGTGAGCTGGGGAGAGCTGGCCCTGATCCCAGATACTCATCCCAGGCATACCTCTCCTGCATTCCAGGGCCCTCTCACCCTCTCTTGTCAGCTGCAGAGTAGCACTGTGGGCAGGAAGACAATGTCCGGCCCTCACACAGTGGAGTCTCTCACAGAACGGAGGCCTCCTTAGAGTTCTTGGCGGATGTGAGGCAAGGGGTGAGCAAGGCCATTGTCACCAGAACTTCCCACGCTGTTCTGGGGTCCAGTGAAATGTCAAACCAAGAATCCGGATGATAACAAGCATGTCTGGTGTCTGTGGGTGAGGGGACCCTCCACTAACAACTGAGTTGCCTGTCCGAGGAACTGTTCCGTCCACGTTCACAGGGGGCCAGATGAAGAGAGATTCTGAGCACCCAGTAGTCCTCCAGGGCACCTGTTGGGTCATGGTGAGGTCAGAGGGAAGCAGAAGCCACCAGTATAAAACATCCATGAGACTCTGAGACAGTGCCGGAGCAGTGCACAGAGCTCAAGACCCTCATCAGAGAACATGCTCGTTCCCTGAGGAACTCAGGACATGATGTCCCCGGGGCATAGGCCTTCTGCAGCTTTTATTATGGCTTAGGTCATTGGGTTTTTCTGCACATTCAATGCATTCCATGCTCCATAACTGTTAGCCATAACCCTCTGTGGCCACCCACAGGTGACACCACAGACTCAGCTCGCTGTGAGACTCACCTAGCAGTGTCCCAAGGAGTGTGAGCAAGGGGCCAGCAACCTTAGGTAGGGAGCAGCAACATTTGTCCTCAGTGGGACACAGGGAGCTTGGTGCCATGACCCGAGAGCAGGACATCACAGTGCACAGACTTGAATGACAGATTCAGTGAGCTCAGACAAATAGTCCTTACCATGGTGATGGCAGGGACAAGGATGGTGCATGGAATGACCTGGGAACCACTGTGTGCCTGGCAGTATTCTCAGCACATCCTGTCTGTAGTGATTTGAGTGTGACTGTCTCCAAGAGGTTAACTGTGTGTTTGAACACTTGACCCACAGTTGGTTGTGTTGTTTGAACACAGGGCCTAGCTGGTGGTTGAAGGTCATGGTGGGGGCAAGGGAGTAGCTTGAGGGACCACAGGCTGACTGTCCTGGCTGGAGTTCCTGCCCTTTGATCCCTAAGATGTGAAATGCATGATCGTGTGCTGCTCCTGCTGGGACTCAGTGTACCCTCTTGAGCCGTGCCCTCTCGAGGCATGAGCCCAGATAGGTCCATCCTCCTTGAGCTGGGCATTCCCTCATGATTGTGAGAAAAGAACTCCATAGAAAACCAGACTGGGGTGGCACTGTTGTGGTGCATCTGACCGTGTGTTCAGGCCTTTGGACAGGTGCATGGGAGGAATGTGGAAGAGTCCTGGACTATTGTGAACTGAGCTTAATGGGCCATTCTGGTGGCGGTTCACATGATCAGAGATCAGGCAGACCGTGCAGACCTGACGCTCGACATTTCAAATAGGGCTCCCCTGAGACCTGGGCTCAAGACCATTCAGGATTACAGCCTGTCAAAGAAGCTGGCCACATTCTGCCCGTGTCTCAGACTATTGAATGGGACTGAGTTAGAAACTATTGGACTAATTCTTCTGATGGAAGGAATTTTAAAGATAGCCTAGCATCGAGTCTGTGGCATGGTTGATGCTCACCGCCTTTCTCCAGGTTTACAGTGAGAGTTCTGAACAGAAAGCAGAGCAGGGAGATGTGGAGAACACACAGTTCAATGGGGGAAAGGTGTGGGAGAGAATTTGAAGTCGCCAACAAAGCAGCTGTCGATGTAGCCAATGCCAACAGGAGTGAGTGGCAACTGCTGAAGAGATCAGTGCAAATAAGGGAAAACTCCGCACGGTAAACTGGGGCAATAGAACCGATAGCTCAAGAGTGAACGTGTGTCCACTCTAGGGCAGCTTGTTCCATCCAACAAGACCGTCTAGATTCCCCTGCGCTACAAGAGTCTGCTTGGGCTGTAGGGAAAGAGGGCCAGGCTAGGTCTGAAGCTGAGAACACAGCCTGCTGTCATTGTCCATGCAGTGCTGTGACTTTAGGCATGCAGAGTATGAGGGTTGCGATGTCACGGAGCATGTGCCAAGGTCCCAGCCAGCCTCTGAGGGCAGGCACCGTGTGGAAGGCCAGAGTCCCGCCGTGAGCTTGTATGGACGGTGCAGGAAGCAGCAAAGGTGAAGCCTAAGTAGTCATGGGGACCTAGAGAAGCCCTAGAATCTGTAATGGGGACCCCGGCATGTGGGAGATGCTGGGAAGCCTGAAATCTGTTGAGGCATGGGGTGGGGCTTTTCAAAGAAAGAGATGTGTGCCACAGGCAGTAGAGCTGTGGGCAAAGCTGCTCACGGCACTGGGGCCCCGGCAATGACGAGGCTGCGGTCCTGGGCTCGGGGCTGAAGGAGTGTGCCCTGGTGGGTTCTGCTTTCGGTGGTCTTTGTCTCCATTCCTCCTGCTCGGATTGGAAATATGACCACATTGGCAGATGCAAGCACGGTTTGACTTTTATAGGGGCTCATAGTTAAATGACTGTCTTGCGTTTCAAAAGGGACTTGGGACTTTTAAATGTTGAGACTGTTGAGGGACTATGAAGAAGTTTGAATTTGATGACTCTGAGGGATGGCCATCAGCCAACAGGGACCAGGGTGGAATGTCACTGACTGGAATGTCCTCTTAGGCCCCCGTGTTTCGACATTTGATGCCCACCCACCCGTGGTGCTGTTTTGGGAAAGTTGTGAAACCCACTGGATACATGACCTAGTGGGCAGATGTAGGGTGGCAGGGGTGAGGCTTGAGGGTTCTGCAGGGGTGAGGCTTGAGGGTTCCAGATAGACTCTGCTTTGGTCCTGAGCTCTGTGCTTCCTGGTGAGGAGGCATGAGGAGACATGAGGGACCACATGTCTCTGCTCTTGTGAGCACCACCTGTTTTACCCATCATGATGACTGAAGCCCTCTCCAGTGAGAAGCCAGAGTAAACCCTTAGGTTGTTACCACTAGGATAAAAGTAACTAATTCAATATTTACCCACCGTCATATCACCTAGAATAGCTTCTATTTAAACAGATAAGGAGAACCTGGCACAAAGTGGTTAAATAGCTTTTCCCTTGCTGCCAAGTAAGACAAACTATGATTTCCCACATTCCAAAACAGACTATGGGAAGTATGCAAGGAAATGTACCCCAAGCAGCTGGGTTTAAAATTCCCCTTGGAGGCAGGGAAGAACAAATTATCACCACAGAGCTTCCACACAATGGCTTTAAGGACAAACACAGCAGGTTCCTCCAGACATAGAAGGAAAAAGATAATAAACAGAGTGGATACCTCACTGAGACCAAGCATGCCAATTCAGTCACAAGAGACAGAGAAAACACAGCCAGAACAAAAACAAACAACAAGAAATGAGGTGGCTTGAATGAGGACAGCCCCCATGGACTCATATGTTTGAATGTTTGGTCCCCAGATGGCAGACTGTTTGGGAAGGATGAGGGCGTGTGGTCTTGTTGGAGGAGGATGCTACTGGGTGGGCTCTGAGATTTTAAAAGCCCACATCATTCTCCATTAGCTCTCTCTGTCTCATGTTTCTGGACCATGATATAAGCTCTCAGCTACTGTTCCAGGGCCATGTCTGCCTGCCTGCTGCCATGCTCCCCTTCATGATGGTTGTGGACTTAACCATCTGGAACTGTGAGCTCCTCAATTAGATGCTTTCTTTTATAAGTTGTCTTGGTATTTTGCCAGGGCCGTAGAAAAGTAACTAAGACAAGACATAATGGTTACAGAGCTGGAGGGATGGCTCAGTGTTTAAGAGCACTCACTGGTTACTCTTCCAGAAGCCCGAATTCAGTTCCCAGCACTGCCATCAAATGCTTACACTGGCCTGTAACTCCACCTCCAGAGGATCCAATGCTCTGTTCTGGACTATACTCATGTGCATAACTCCCCCGCCACACACACAAGCATAGACACTCACAATGAAAAAAATACTCTTTTAGGAAAGAAAAGAATTGGGGGACATTTAGCTGAAGCATCTGCACAACAGTGTGTTCTAGACTGTTCTTCATAGCCCAGGTGCCCATCAACAGGCGTGGACAGAGAGAGGGTTTGAGTGTGCACAGCCTGAACTTTATCCAGGCACAAAGAACAAAGTCAGGTTGTTTTTAAGGAAACGGCCGACCCTGGGAACAATCACATCAGTGAACCCAGCCAATTCTCTGTAAGACAAATACTGTAGATTTCTTCCCATTTGAAGTCCCTAGATGTTATATGGTTTCAGAAAATCGTGTACATGTGGATTACATGCAAACAGAAATCAATGGTCTATGGTAGTGGTTCTCAATCTGTGGGTTGTGACCCCCCCAGGGGGTTGAACCACCCTTCCACAGGGCTCGCCTAAGACCATTGGAAAACACAGATTTCTTACATTACAATTCACAACAGTAGCAAAATTACACTGATGAATACAAAATATTTTGTTTATGAAAACAAAAATAGTTTTATGGTTGGGGGTCACCACAATGAGGTGTGTTAAAGGGTCACAGCATTAGGGAGACTGAGAACCACTGATCTAGGGGAACAAAGGGGATTGATTGGAGGGAGAGGAGGGAAAAGTGAGGTGGAGGAAGGTGGTAAGGGATGTATTCGATGTACAATACGTTCCTATAAGAAAACATGACCATAAAAGCTGGTCTGAGTGTCCACGCTTGCTGTGTGTTGGGGAGGTTTTCGATCATCAGCCAGAAAAGCCCTGTGTTCAGCAGTCATGAGCTCTGGGCTGAGTCCAAGCTGTTGGTGGCCCTCCCCCAATCCTAGTGTGTGGGTGTGATGGGGTGATCAAGTCAGCCAGGTGGAGCCTCACGATGGGATTGGCGACTCCAGTCACACTGTAGCCCCCTTCCATGCTGGAATGTGGTCTGTGGCCAGGAGTGGTGCTCCATCCAGAACCCTGGATATACCCCACGTGACTGACTGCCCCTCAGCTTAGCTGACTTCCAGCCCCCAACACTGGGAAGAATCCGTGTTTATGATCTAAGGCCCCAATAGGCAGCTGTTTGCATGGCCTGGACTAAAGAGGCAGAGGCAAAGCCAGCATGCAGGTTCCCGTGTGGAGCTAATGGGGCACAGAGGCGGGGAACATAACTGAGTATAGGTGTGAAGTTTAAAAATGGATTACGTAATGTGGTGTTAATTGCTATTGGCAATGATAGGCTCTAACACTTCATCCATTGCTCACATGAAAGTAACTAACCGCATCCAACTAGGGAACATTAGAAACAGCCAGTTCAACCCAGTGACGTGACTGTATCCTACATATACTGTGTCAGCATGTTTTCTGTTCCTATAATGAAGAACCCAAGGCCAGGCGCTAACGAAGGGATTTATATATAGTTCATGGCTCTGGAGGCTGACAGCCCAGCAACACAGCCCCAGTTCTGTGTCATGGTCCCCCACCAAGTGTGTCACACTGTGGTGGATAGCGGCCTGGAACGAGGTCACATGGGGGGAGGGAATCTCTGAGATAAAAAGGAGTTAGTTCTGACCATCATCGCACCCCACCCCTCAGTGCCACCGAGGACCAGGCTCCCAAGACAGACTCTGGGGATACCCTTCAGCTACATCCAAACAGCTCTAGTGGAAAGCCTAGTTATGTTTTTCCAATTTCAACCTGGCACAGTAGATTGCCCAGGTGGGCTGTATCTGCTGGATAGCGCTGTTAGAGCATGCCAGGTACCCAGGTGAACAAGGGCAGAGTATTACAGAAGGCAGGAAAGCCAAGCCAGCCTGTCTTACTCAGGAACTCCACAAACTCATCCTGTCACCCTCAACGCCAACAGCTAAAAAGTAAATATGAACTCATGGCTCAGAGCAAAGCCTGCAGCAGCCAAGTGACCATGTCCCACATAAATTCACACAGTCAGAACAGGTGACGGCTTCAGGGATGCTGCATAAGCACGGGGCCTCCCTGACCGTGGCTGCTTAACCCATCTAGAAATATGGGTTCAGCACTCTACACACCACAAGTGTTCTGACTCTAATGGCCGAAGGGCATTCTTGACTGATCACAGCTCCCCATGATGGGGAAACAAGTTTTATTTCCAGAACTCTCTAAGGAAGGAGTGGCCATCTTCCAAGGCCAGGCTGGCCACCATCAATGGGAGGCTTACAGAGTGGGTGAGCCATGGTGTCAAGGACCAGAGAACGGCCCTCCCCAGTCCCATGCGTTGAACAAAGGCTTAGATGGAAGCTGAACATGTGGTCAGCCATGCTCAGGCTGGCAGGTCCACTCCTCTGAACTGGGCAAAGAAAGGACCCAGGTGGCATCTGTTGCCTGCCCCTCTTTGCCTCCATGCAAGCTTTGGAACTTGGAAGGAAGTTGACCAAGTTCATTAAAAGGCTGCTAGGGGCTGTCCCTTCAGGTAAGGACCAGCAAGATGTACCACAGTAGTCAGCGGGGTCAGTGGCTGCTGGAGCACTGTGCTTTAGATAAGACCCATCAGCCTATCAAACCACCAGTTCCCATTCTGCTGACAAACGTGTCTTGAGAAAATGGTTTGATGCCTCTGACCCTAATTTCTTCATTCATTGGAACAGGGGTGAGTCTCTTTCTGTTCCCAGCCCAGCCATGGCTCGTGGTCCCAAGAAACATCAGAACTGTGTAGCAGCTCCAAAACATTGGTTGCTGGATAAATTGACTCATTTGTTTGCTCCTCATCCATCTACTGGTCCTCACAAGCTGAGGGAATGTCTGCTCCTGATCATTTTCCTAAGGAACAGACTTTATGCCCTGACTAGAGATGAAGTAAAAAAGATTTGCATGCCATGCTTCATAAAGATTGATGACAAAGTCAAGACCAACATAACCAATGCTACTGGGGTTATGGATGTCATCGCATCACAAGACTGAAGAGAACTTCCATCTGATCTATGACACCAAGGGTCGCTTTGCTGTTCGTCGTATTAGACTTGAGGAGGCCAAGTACAGGTTGTGCAAAGTGAGAAAGATCTTTGTGAGCACAAAAGGAATTCCACACCAGGTGACCCATGATGTTCCTACTATTGTCTACCCTCATCCCCTCATCAAGGTGAATGACACCATTCAGATTGATTTGGAGACAGGCAAAATAACCGACTACATTGTTTGATACCAGTAACCTGTGTATGGGGACTGGAGGTGCTAACTTGGGAAGAATTGGTGTGATCACCAATAGAGAGAGACATCTTGGCTCTTTTGATGTGATTCACGTGAAAGACGCCAATGGCAACAACTTTGCCACATGGTTTTCAATATTTTTGTTATTGGCAATGGCAACACCATGGATTTCTCTTCCCCAAGGTACTGCAAGCCGCAAAAATATATGAAGTAGGATTCAGCTGACTATGACAAGCTAACACCTGGAAGAAGCCAAGGGCCTTCCAGAGGTCAAGCTGAGGCTCAAGGAGTCTTGGTGATATTGGCTTTTGATTATTAGCCATTTCCTACTATGAATTTCTCATGTGCTATTGTAACATTTCCATCAGTCTTTGGGCACCATTTCCCCTCTACTAAGGAATATTTAGATAACCTTCTGAGCAGCAACACAGCCAGGATCCTTAATTTCAGGCCTTTCTGTAATTATCGTTATTAGCAGCATGTGGTCAGGATCATCCCCAGAGGGACGAAAGTGTCTTATCAGAGATACCTCTGTACTCTCTAAGAATGGACTTAAGCATCCAGACTACCTGTCTGAGAAGGCCTGGCAGATGTGCCAATTAAGCTTAACTTTCTCCTTTCCAAAGTCTTATCTCTAGTTTTAGATCCACCCTTAACAATTAACTCAGAATAAAGGGTTCTTACTTACAGATACATCTACCTGTGAGGGAAGTTGCCTAGCCAAGTTGCCTAGCGACTGACTGAGCACACTTGCCAGAAATGGCAGGAGCACAGATAGCTTGGAGAGATAAGGGTCAAAGGGATAAAAAGGCAGTTTTATTTTCAGAGAGGGACGAGACGGAGAAGAGAAAAGAGAATGGAAGAACTAGATGGGTAAGGACTTGAGAGGAACAAACTGAGATGGGGAAGAACTAGATGGAAGGGCTAGAAGAGAGTACTAGAGGAACGAGATGGAAGATGAGGAAGAGCCAGATGGGGAAGAACAAGATGAGAGAGAAGGAGATGGGAGAGGAGCTGAGGTGGGAAAGAACTAGATGGATGAGAACCTAGAAGGGACAGAACTAGATGAAGGAATGAAGATAGAACCTAGAGGGGTCAGCAGAAAATTGTAGAGAGAAATGAGGCAAGGAAGGAGCTAGGCCTGAGAGCAGAATAGAAGCTGTGTAGAGAGAGCTGACTCAGAAGAATACAGTGTATGGGCTAAAGAGTTTCGTGTACGTAGCTTCATTTCATATCATCAAAGATTAGATTATCAGCTGGCTGTAGATTCTTCCCAGACCCTGGGAGGGGACTGTCGAGGAGCTGCACCCCCATAGTCTCTAATGCTGAAAGAAAAAAAATCTGTCTGACCATTGCTGAAGAGAGAGACAAAAGACTAGCGGCCAAACAGTGAAGGGGATGAAATGGTCTCGAGGAGACATGCTGGAGAGGTTTTTGAGATCTTGCTACAAGCCTTTCTAAGCAACATGCTAGAATAACAGCATGATGAAAAAAAGATTTGATTATTTATGTAAGTGTGTGTGTCTGTGTGTGTGAGTTGTGTATGTTATATGTGTGTGCATGCATGTATATGGATGTTGTGTGAGAGTGTGGTGTGGTGTGTATGTGTGTGCGCATGCACATGGGTATGCATGTGTGTGTTGTATGTACCTGGTGTATGTGTATGTTTGTGTGTGTGTACCTGTGAATATAAGGAGAAAACTTGCAGAAGTCAGTCCTCACAGGCTACCTTGTGGAATCTGGGAATCAACCTCAGGTTGGCAGGCCTCCCGCTCAGTGCCTCAGCCCACTAAAGATCTTTCTACCCATCAAAAACTAGTGTGTTGTGTGATCCTCGGGGGTAAGCCCCAAATCTAACACAGCTGATCATGGCCCTGGTGTTTCAGCACCTGTATCCAAGGCCTCCATCAGTGCTCTGTCAGGGAAGGACCACAACTCAGCACAAAAGGACAAGTCACACAAGGACACAAGCCACCAAAAGGGAGAAGCAGCAGAAACTTCTAGAAACACAATTGGATCCCAGAGAAGACCAATGTGCAAATGACCAGTCAGACTGGAAACAGAATAAATGTAGGAGTCTAAAGAACCAGATGAACATCACAAGCTCTTTGTGAATCCCCAGCTTTATTTTATTTCACAGGAGGAGATGGCCATGGAGGGCAGCCACGATGGAGAGAAGGCCTCAGTGGAGGAGGGAGGTCACAGAGAAGGAGACCTCCATGTCAGCTTAGCTCTGAGGCCCAGGACAGGGGAACAGGAGCCTGAGCCTGCTGTCTCTAACTAGCCACAAATTCTCTTCCTGGAGCCTGTTGGGTAATGGCTACTTCAAAAGAGCCAGGCAAACAGACACAGGACAACCAGGCAGTCAGTGGAAGGCCAACATTGGACGTAATTTGGACCAGGGTGGCCAGATTTTCCTGGGAGTCCTTAGAAAGTTTTCAGGACTCACAGGTCATCATCTGGTCATGGGAGAGTAGCCACCATTGAGGCAGATGAAAAGTGTGGGAATAAGCAATAGAGAAGACACTGGTGGCTGAGGAGGGAGAGGTGGGTATGAGGCTGAGCCCAGTTTGGGGAGATGGACCACTGGGATCACAACTCTGAGTATCAGCCCTGCACCTGGGGGACTCTGAGCATGGGACAGGTCAGCAGCAGCTGGACTTCGGGCCTGAGCAGAGACCACAGCAGGCCTGGCGGGAGCAGGCAGGGCGGCAGAGCAGGGACATGCTGGAGCAGGGCTTGCAGCAGCTGGGCTGGCAGGAGGAGGCACAGCAGGAGGAGGTGGGCACACAGCAGGCAGGTCTGCACACAGGGCGGCAGAGCAGGGACACGCTGGAGCAGGGCTTGCAGCAGACAGGCACACAGCAGGAGGATTGACAGCATGAGGGCTGGCAGCTAGACTGCTGGCAGCATGAGGATCCAGAGCAGATGGGTGTGCAGCAGACAGGCTTGCAGCAGACAGGCTTGCAGCAGACAGGCTTGCAGCAGACAGGCACACAGCAGGAGGATTGACAGCATGAGGGCTGGCAGCTAGACTGCTGGCAGCATGGGGATCCAGAGCAGATGGGTGTGCAGCAGACAGGCTTGCAGCAAAGGGTCATAGAGCAGGATGGCTGGCAGGGGGAGCAGGTGCAGCAAGCTGGCTGGCAGCTAGACTGTTGGCAGCATGAGGGTGTGCAGCAGCTGCTGCAAGTAGATTGGAAGCAGGGGCTGGACACACAGCTCACTGGGGTGCAGATAAGGGTCAGGCAGGAGGATGGGGCACAGCAGCTTGGGGCACAGGAGCTGGATTGGCAGCAGCTGGGCACACAGCAGCTGGACATGCAGCAGCTGGGCACACAGCAGCTGGATTGGCAACAGCTGGGCTGGCAGCAGCTGGGGGCACAGCAGGTAGGCTCACAGCAGCTCTCTGGGCAGTCGTCCACCTGCCAGGAGGAGTTGGTGCAGGCGTCAGAGCAGACAGACATGGTGGAGGGGGCCATGGCGGGGTTGGATGGTGGAGGGTGAGTTTGTGAGAGTGTGTATGTGTGTGAGTGTGTGTGTGTGTGTGAGGTGTCTGGTGGCAGCATTTATACCCCTGGGCAGCTTGTGTTGTGCCTCAGCTCCTGGCTTCCTTTTCCTTGTCTGTGTTTGAGGTCAGCCTGTTGTCTCACTAGTGAGTGACTGTCAACAAAACTGCTGTCTGCTGAGACTGCCCCTGGAGGAAACCCCACAGAGATGACCAGATCTCATGGGAGGTGGGGATGGCAAAAGCCAGGTGACATTTTGGAAGGGGCGGTCACTGTCCTATCTCTGGGGACTTAGTTCTTGAAGCAGCTTCTGAGGCTGGGCAGATATATAGGGAGGACAGCCCTGGGGAGGGATAAGAAGATGGGGGCATGTGCTCCTCAACTGTTCTGTAGGACTTGATGTCTAGGGGTGTCCCTTCTGTCGGTAAGGACTCCAGGATCCCTGGTGCCTTGGCAGGCCTGATGGAGTCAAAGCAAGCAAGAGGGTGAAGGCCTCTGCCACAGTTCAAGTTGAAGTTGAATTTCTCTGGAGCCACTGACAGTGCCCATGACATTCATAGGCCTTTGTGTCCCCTGAGCTCTGGCACTTTCTCCTGTACCCACGTCCTCAGAGCTCCTGATGCCCCAGGGACACAGCCAGCTCAGTCCCTCAACACATCTCTACCGTGGGATTTGGATACACTCTGAAGGCAATGAATTTACTGGAGCCTGTCCCATGCATGTACTCATGCTCAGCCCTGCTCCAAGCCTTGGGGACACCCTGGGTTCTGGTCACTTATCATTTCATGGTCCCTGTACCCTGCCTCTTTTCTGGGGATCAAGGGCACATCCTTGGGGATACTGTGAACTTCAGAGTCTCCCAATAGTTACTTCCTCTATCACCAGACACTGTCTGGTGTGGGTGAGTGGGCAGTAGGGCTTGGAATATTTCTGGCTCTAATGGTGGAGAGAGATGGTGTGTTAGGGTCCTCCATATAATCAGATGGAAAAGGTTAATTTCAACTAAAGCCTGTACCTTGCCAGATTTATTGAAAGACAATAATCTGCACTCTCAGCAAGCTCAGCGGGGAGACATTCCCTTGGTAGATCTCCAAGCCTGAGCTGTTACAATGAGAAAGCTGTGTCCAACCCAGAGAAAGATTTTTTGTTTGTTTTTATCAAGACAGGGTTTCTCTGTAGTTTTGATGCCTGTCCTGGATCTTGCTCTGTAGACCAGGCTGGCCCGAACTCACAGAGATCCACCTGTCTCTGCCTCCCAAGTGCTGGGTTTAAAGGCGTTTGCCACCACCCCTAGCCTCAGCGGAAAATTTTGAAGACTTCTGTGGAAACCCCGTGGGCAATTAGAAGCTGTGGCAGATTCCTGCCGACCAGAAGCCATGAGTCAGAACTACAGATGCAGCAAAATCAGAATCGAAGGTAAATAGAGACATCTCAATTAATAAAATAAGGGAACTGCTGTCAGCAGGACTGTCATTTGGACAAAGTGGCAGCACACAGAATGGAAGAGACTTTTACCAGCTGCAAGTCACTTACAGGACTAGTGTCTAAAATACAGAATGAACGTTGAAAATAGGCATCAAGGAAACAACACAAATAAAAAGGGGTGCATGCCTAAGCAGAGAGGTCTAGAGGATAAAACACATACAGCTGCAAAACACTTAAAGAGAAGTTCAGCCTCCTAAGTCATCAGGGGAATGCCAATCAAACGACTCTGAGATGTCATCTTACTCCCATCACAATGGCCAAGGTCATCCAAACAAGTGACAGCTCAGGCTGGCGAGAATGTGGGGAAAGGGGAACCCTCACTTTTTTCTGGGGTGCATGAAAACATGTACAGCCACACTGGAAGTCAGTGAGGCAATTCCTCAAGAAGCCGGGAATCGATGTACCTCAAGATGCAGCTGTACCTCTCTTGGGCGTGTACCCAAAGGACTCTCCATTCTACTACAGAGACACTTGCTCATCCATGTTCATGGCTGCTCCATTCACAACAGCCAGAAAAAGAAACAGTCTAGATGACCATCACCTGATAAATGCTAATGAAAATGTGGCTCATTTACACAATGGAATGTTACTCAGCTGTTTAAAGATCAAACCACAAAATTTTCAGATTAAATGATGGAGATGGGGAAAATTATTCTTACTGAGGTGACCCAGAACCAAAATACATGGATGGTATGTATTCGCTTATATGTGAATGTTAGCTGTTAAGTCTTCCAAAGCGCCCTATTATCCACATAACCACAGGGGTCATGTATGGAGAAGAGTAATGGAGGAGAGGATTTCCCAATGAATGGGAAATAAAATATATAGTTATGGAAGGACAAGATGGGGTTAGAATGGGAGAATTAAACAGAGAAGGGAACAGAAGGGGAGTGAGAGAGAGCACATGGAAGGACATTTGTCACTGAGGATCATTTGGATGTCATTTGGAAACCAATTTTAATATATATATATATATATATATATATATATATATATATATATATATATATAAATTATGTACATATATGATATATATATGAAAGATATATCCTATCTTTATCTCTCTGTATACATATGTAAGATATATGAATAGATTTACCAACTAACAGGGGAGACAAAGCTCCAAATGGACATCTCTTGGCACCAAATTAAACCTACAGTGCTGGACTGCATTGGTTGTTGGCCAAGGGGCCCCATGGAAACCCCCAAGCAACTCAAGCTATTGCAAATGCCATTGGCTGCTCTCCACAAATGGATGGCAAGTCTCTGTTGCTGAAGACAACACCTCCAGAGCTCAGTGAACACTGAGATGTTGAGCTGGGGCTCTAGGGTCTTCACTCCTACTGAGACTTTCATGGTACTGCAAGGAACTCTGCATGCTCCCAGAGGAGGAAGGTAAACACCAAGCTAGCTAAAACCCTCACATCTACAATGGTGACCTGTGCACAAAGCACACTCGTCCAAAAGTGGCACCAAACTGCTGGGAGTAACCAACCACTATCTGCTTAGACCTAAGACCCACTCCATGAGATGAAACCCATGCCTGACACTGCTTGGCTGGCCAAGAACCTGAGACCAGGTCGGCCATGGAAACCGAGCACTGAAATGACTCCTAATGGCCTCCTGCTACACTTGTGCATCAGTGTTTTCTTCAACCATCTTCAAAGAAACTTCCTTCTTCAAAGAAGACGGGAACGAACACAGAGATTCAAACAGGACAATGTGAGAGACTGAGAGACCTTGGAGCATCACGCCCTAAATGGGATGTCCCCATAAAATTCCTTCTTCAGGGCTCAGAGAGGATGCAGAGACATTCCAAGAGCCACTGCTGATGGAGAACACTCAGAACACACACAAAGCCTTCTGGACCCCAAGATGGTGAAATTACAAACTGTGGCAGCATGCACAGTCTAAGTCAGATGAGGTTCCAATCCCTCATTCTAACTGAGAACCACTCACAAAGGAAAAATAAGTGTGATCCTCCAGACTCTCACTGGGCATACAAATCACACTTAAGGTAAACAGAAAACATACAAACCAGCAGCAGATGGTAAACAGAAAGCAAACTCAAAGGTATTTTTGGAGGTTTTTGCTTTCATAATGCTTGGTCTGGACTTTCGTGTGTGTGTGTGTGTGTGTGTGTGTGTGTGTGTGTGTGTGTGTGTGTGTGTGTATTTTAATCTCACAGGTCTTAGATATATATATTATTATGTCTATACAATATATGTACATATGTATATTATTAGGGTTTCCAGTTTTATGGCATTTCTCTGTGTGCAAAAGTGGGTGTCTCTGCACATGTTTGAGTTTCTTGTGCTCTTCTTTGACTATTTTTTTTCTGATTTGTTTTGTCTGATTCTGATTTGTTCCTGGGTATTTTTTAAAACAGTCCCCAGGAGAAGCCAATGGCCTAGAAGCAATCAGAAGACAGCCAGGACAGCAGAAGACAGGAGCCTGCTCAGTCTCCACCCTGCTCCAGACTCTTTAAAATCCAAACATTTATGGACAAGACTTATAACATTATTATATTATATTATTATAAGGCTTATTATAACATCCTAGTTCTTGTTAAGGTTTATTTTTACTTATGTGTAGGTTTCTGTGAAGCACCTGTGGGTGCCTATGGAAACCAGAAGAAGATAATGGATTCCTCACACCACGAGTTCTGAGTGGATGTGAGACACCTGACATGGGTCTTGGAAAACGAATTTGGATTCTATGAAATACAATATGTGCTGTTAACTACTGACTCCTTTCTCCAGACCTGTGTCTCTGGATTTTTAGGATCTATAGATACAAAATATACTTCAATAAGACCACTGACTGAGCAAAGCACACATAGACACAGTATCATTTGTGTATGTCTATGTGTATGTGTTCACATGTTTTCATGAACACCACTCTAACCCCCAAACATGTGTGTTCTGGGTGGTCGTCAGGAGCAAGCCCCAAACCTAACACAGCTGATCATGGCCCTGGTGCCTCAGCACCTTCATCCAGGGCCTCCATGGGTGCTCTGTCAGGGACAAGACCACGACTCAGCCAAAGAGATGAGGCACTCTGGGAAAAAGCCACCAGGGTGAGAGCTAGCAGAAATTTCTAGAAACTGAATTGGATCCAAGAGATGACCGATGTGGAAATGACCAGTCAGACTGGAAACAGAATAAATGTGGGAGCCTAAAGAACCAGAAGGGGGCTGGAGAGATGGCTCAGAGGTTAAGAGCACAGACTGCTCTTCCAGAGGTCCTGAGTTCAATCCCCAGCTCCCTCAAGGTGGCTCACAACCATCTGTAATGAGATCTGGCGACCTCTTCTGTATATATAATAAATAAATAAAACTTATAAAAAAAAAAAAAAGGACCAGATGAACATCACAAGCTCTTTGTGAATCTCGTTTCATTTTATTTCACAGGAGTAGAAGATGGCCATGGAGGGCAGCCAGGAGAGAGCGAGACCTCAGTGGAGGAGGGAAGTCACAGAGAAGGAGACCTCCATGTCAGCTCAGCTCTGAGGCCCAGGATAGGGGAACATGAGCCTGAGACTGCTGTCTCTAACTATGTCAGGTGTCCAGTAGCCACCAATTCTCTCCCTGGAGCCTGTTGGGTAATGGCTACTTCAAAGAGCCAGGCAAACAGACACAGGACAGCCAGTCAGTGGAAGGCTAACACTGGATGTAGCTTTGGACCAGGGTGCCAGAGAGACTGAACTATACCACACACAGCCTGTCTCCATGGGTGGCCAGATTTTCCTGGGAGGCCTTAGAAAGTTTGCAGGATTCACAGGTCATCATCTGGTCATGGGAGAGTAGCCACCATAGGGCAGATGAAAAGTGTGGGAATGAGCAACAGAGAAGACACTGGCAGCTGAGGAGGGAGAGGTGGGTATGAGGCTGAGCCCAGTTTGGGGAGAAGGACCACTGGGATCACAACTCTGAGTATCAGCCCTGCACCTGGGGGACTCTGAGCATGGGACAGGCCCATCAGCAGCTGGACTTCTGGCCTGAGGAGAGGCCACAGCAGGCCTGGCGGGAGCAGGCAGGGCGGCAGAGCAGGGACATGCTGGAGCAGGGCTTGCAGCAGACAGGCTTGCAGCAGACAGGCACACAGCAGGAGGATTGACAGCATGAGGGCGGGCAGCTAGACTGCTGGCGGCATGAGGATCCAGAGCAGATGGGTGTGCAGCAGACAGGCTTGCAGCAGACAGGCACACAGCAGGATGACTGACAGCATGAGGGCTGGCAGCTAGACTGCTGGCGGCATGAGGATCCAGAGCAGATGGGTGTGCAGCAGACAGGCTTGCAGCAAAGGGTCATAGAGCAGGATGGCTGGCAGGGGGAGCAGGTGCAGCAAGCTGGCTGGCAGCTAGACTGTTGGCAGCATGAGGGTGTGCAGCAGCTGCTGCAAGCAGATTGGCAGCAGGGGCTGGGCACACAGCTCACTGGGGTGCAGATGAGGGTCAGGCAGGGGGATGGGGCACAGCAGCTTGGGGCACAGGAGCTGGATTGGCAGCAGCTGGGCACACAGCAGCTGGACATGCAGCAGCTGGGCACACAGCAGCTGGGCTGGCAACAGCTGGGCTGGCAGCAGCTGGGGGCACAGCAGGTAGGCTCACAGCAGCTCTCTGGGCAGTCGTCCACCTGCCAGGAGGAGTTGGTGCATGCGTCAGAGCAGACAGACATGGTGGAGGTGGCCATGGCGGGGTTGGATGGTGGAGGGTGAGTTTGTGAGAGTGTGTATGTGTGTGAGTGTGTGTGTGAGTGTGAGGTGTCTGGTGGCAGCATTTATACCCCTGGGCAGCTTGTGTTGTGCCTCAGCTCCTGGCTTCCTTTTCCTTGTCTGTGTTTGAGGTCAGCCTGTTGTCTCACTAGTGAGCAACTGTCAACAAAACTGCTGTCTGCTGAGACTGCCCCTGGAGGAAACCCCACAGAGATGACCAGATCTCATGGGAGGTGGGGATGGCAAAAGCCAGGTGACATTTTGGAAGGGGCGGCCACTGTCCTATCTCTGGGGACTTAGTTCTTGAAGCAGCTTCTGAGGCTGGGCAGATATATAGGGAGGACAGCCCTAGGGAGGGATAAGAAGATGGCGGCATGTGCTCCTCAACTATTCTGTAGGACTTGATGTCTAGGGGTGTCCCTTCTGTCGGTAAGGACTCCAGGATCCCTGGTGCCTTGGCAGGCCTGATGGAGTCAAAGCAAGCAAGAGGGTGAAGGCCTCTGCCACAGTTCAAGTTGAAGTTGAACTTCTCTGGAGCCCCTGACAGTGCCCATGACATTCATAGGCCTTTGTGTCCCCTGAGCTCTGGCTCTTTCTCCTGTACCCACGTCCTCAGAGCTCCTGATGCCCCAGGGACACAGCCAGCTCAGTCCCTCAACACATCTCTACCGGGGGACTTGGATATACTCTGAAGACAATGAATTTACTGGAGTCTGTCCCATGCAT
Organism: Onychomys torridus; assembly: GCF_903995425.1. Taxonomy (NCBI): domain Eukaryota; kingdom Metazoa; phylum Chordata; class Mammalia; order Rodentia; family Cricetidae; genus Onychomys; species Onychomys torridus. The sequence continues at coordinate 59,289,020 of NC_050460.1, read as the reverse complement.
GTACTCATGCTCAGCCCTGCTCCAAGCCTTGGGGACACCCTGGGTTCTGGTCACTTATCATTTCATGGTCTCTGTACCCTGCCTCTTTTCTGGGTATCAAGGGCACATCCTAGGGATACTGTGAACTTCAGAGTCTCCCAATAGTTATTTCCTCTATCACCAGACACTGTCTGGTGTGGGTGAGTGGGCAGTAGGGCTTGGAATATTTCTGGCTCTAATGGTGGAGAGAGATGGTTGTGTTAGGGTCCTCCATATAATCAGATGGAAAAGGTTAATTTCAACTAAAGCCTGTACCTTGCCAGATTTATTGAAAGACAATAATCTGCACTCTCAGCAAGCTCAGCGGGGAGACATTCCCTTGGTAGATCTCCAGCCTGAGTTGTTACAATGAGAAAGCTGTGTCCAACCCAGAGAAAGATTTTTTGTTTGTTTTTATCAAGACAGGGTTTCTCTGTAGTTTTGATGCCTGTCCTGGATCTTGCTCTGTAGACAAGGCTGGCCCCAACTCACAGAGATCCACCTGTCTCTGCCTCCCAAGTGCTGGGTTTAAAGGCGTTTGCCACCACCCCCGGCCTAGCGGAAAATTTTGAAGACTTCTGTGGAAACCCTGTGGGCAATTAGAAGCTGTGGCAGATTCCTGTCGAACAGAAGCCATGAGTCAGAACTACAGATGCAGCAAAATCAGAATCTAAGGTAAATAGAGACATCTCAATTAATAATATAAGGGAACTGCTGTCAGCAGGACTGTCATTTGGACAAAGTGGCAGCACACAGAATGGAAGAGACTTTTACCAGCTGCAAGTCACTTACAGGACCAGTGTCTAAAATACAGAATGAACGTTGAAAATAGGCATCAAGGAAACAACACAAATAAAATGGGGTGCATGCCTAAGCAGAGAGTTCTAGAGGATAAAACACATACAGCTGCAAAACACTTAAAGAAAAGTTCAGCCTCCTTAGTCATCAGGGGAATGCCAATCAAACGACTCTGAGATGTCATCTTACTCCCGTCAGAATGGCCAAGGTCATCCAAACAAGTGACAGCTCAGGCTGGCGAGAATGTGGGCAAAGGGGAACCCTCACTTTTTGCTGGGGTGCATGAAAACATGTACAGCCACTCTGGAAGTCAGTGAGGCAGTTCCTCAAGAAGCCGGGAATCAATGTACCTCAAGATGCAGCTGTACCTCTCTTGGGCGTGTACCCAAAGGACTCTCCATTCTACTACAGAGACACTTGCTCATCCATGTTCATGGCTGCTCCATTCACAACAGCCAGAAAAAGAAAGTCTAGATGTTCATCACCTGATAAACGCTAATGAAAATGTGGCTCATTTACACAATGGAATGTTACTCAGCTGTTTAAAGATCAAACCACAAAATTTGCAGGTTAACTGGTAGAGATGGTGGAGGAGGCAGTTGTGGGGAGGGGTTGGGGTGTGAATTATCCTGACTGAGGTGGCTCAGAACCAAAATACACGTATGGTATGTATTTGCTTTTTTGTGTATGTTTGCTGTTAAGTCTTCCAAAGCGCCCTATGATCCCTATAACCACAGGGGTCATGTATGGAGAAGAGTATTGGAGGAGAGGATTTCCCAATGAAGGGGAAATAGAATATATAGTTATGGAAGGACAAGATGGGGTTAGAATGGGAGAATTAAACAGAGAAGGGAACAGAAGGGGAGTGAGAGAGAGAGCACATGGAAGGACACTTGACCCTGAGGATCATTTGGAGGTCTTTTGGAAACCAATTTCAGTAGAGGCTTCTTTAAAGATATATATAGATATAGATATAGATATAGATAGATAGATATAGATATAAATTATGTACATATAACATATATATATATGAAGGATATATCCTTATCCTTATCCTTATCTCTCTGTATATATATGTAAGAAGTATGAATAGGTTCACAAAATAACAGGGAGACAAAGGTCCAAATAGATATCTCTTGGCACCAAATTAAACCTCCAGTGCTAGACTGCATTACATCAAATTGGGGTGTTGGCCAAGGGGCCCCATGGAAACCCCCAAGCAACTCAAGCTATTGCAAATGCCATTGGCTGCTCTCCACAAATGGATGGCAAGTCTCTGTTGCTGAAGACAACACCTCCAGAGCTCAGTGAACACTGAGAAGTTGAGGTGGTGCTCTAGGGTCTTCACTCCTACTGAGACTTTCATGGTACTGCAAGGAACTCTGCATGCTCCCAGAGGAGGAAGGTAAACACCAAGCTAGCTAAAACCCTCACATCTACAATGGTGACCTGTGCACAAAGCACACTCATCCAAAAGTGGCACCAAACTGCTGGGAGTAACCAACACTATCTGCTTAGACCTAAGACCCACTCCATGAGATGAAACCCATGCCTGACACTGCTTGGCTGGCCAAGAACCTGAGACCAGGTCGGCCATGGAAACCGAGCACTGAAATGACTCCTAATGGCCTCCTGCTATAGTTGTGCATCAGTGTCTTCCTCAGCCATCTTCAAAGAAACTTCCTTCTTCAAAGAAGACGGGAACGAACACAGAGATTCAAACAGGACAATGTGAGAGACTGAGAGACCTTGGAGCATCAGGCCCTAAATGGGATGTCCCCATAAAATTCCTTCTTCAGGGCTCAGAGAGGATGCAGAGACATTCCTAGAGCCACTGCTGATGGAGAACACTCAGAACACAAAGCCTTCTGGACCCCAAGATGGTGAAATTACAAACTGTGGCAGCATGCACGGTCTAAGTCAGATGAGGTTCCCAGGACTGAAAGGAGAGGTGGGTACAAACCCCATCCCTCATTCCAACTGAGAACCACTCACAAAGGAAAAATAAGTGTGGTCCTCCAGACTCTCACTAGGCATACAAACCACACTTAAGGAAAACAGAAACCATACAAACCAGCAGCAGATGGTAAACAGAAAGCAAACTCAAAGGTATTTTTGGATGTTCTTGCTTTCATAATGCTTTGTCTGGACTTTCATGAGTGTGTGTGTGTGTGTGTGTGTGTGTGTGTGTGTGTGTGTGTGTGTGTTTTAATCTCACAGGTCTTAGATATATATATTATTATGTCTATACAATATATGTACATATGTATGTTATTAGGGTTTCCAGTTTTTTGGCATTTCTCTGGGTGCAAAAGTGGGTGTCTCTGCACATGTATGAGTTTCTTGTGGTCTTCTTTGACTATTGTTTTCTGATTTGTTTTGTCTGATTCTGATTTGTTCCTGGGTATTTTTTTAAACCATCCACAGGAGAAGCCAATGGCCTAGAAGCAATCAGAAGACAGCCAGGACAGCAGAAGACAGGAGCCTGCTCAGTCTCCACCCTGCTCCAGACTCTTTAAAAGCCAAACATTTATGGACAAGGCTTATAACATTATTATATTATATTATTATAAGGCTTATTATAACATCCTTGTTCTTGTTAAGGTTTATTTTTACTTATGTGTAGGTTTCTGTGAAGCACCTTTGGGTGCCTATGGAAACCAGAAGAAGATAATGCATTCCTCACACCACGAGTTCTGAGTGGATGTGAGACACCTGACATGGGTCTTGGAAAACGAATTTGGATTCTATGAAATACAATATGTGCTGTTAACTACTGACTCCTTTCTCCAGACCTGTGTCTCTGGATTTTTAGGATCTATAGATACAGAATATACTTCCATAAGACCACTGACTGAGCAAAGGACACATAGACACCGTATCATTTGTGTATGTTTGTGTGTATGTGTTCACATGTTTTCATGAACACCACTCTAACCCCCAAGCACGTGTGTTCTGGGTGGTCGTCAGGAGCAAGCCCCAAACCTAACACAGCTGATCATGGCCCTGGTGCCTCGGCATCGTCATCCAGGGCCTCCATGGGTGCTCTGTCGGGACAAGACCATGACTCAGCCAAAGAGATGAGGCACTCTGGGAAAAAGCCACCATGGTGAGAGCTAGCAGAAATTTCTAGAAACAGAATTGGATCCAAGTGATAACCGATGTGGAAATGGCCAGTCAGACTGGAAACAGAATAAATGTGGGAGCCTAAAGAACCAGATGGGGGCTGGAGAGATGGCTCAGAGGTTAAGAGCACAGACTGCTCTTCCAGAGGTCCTGAGTTCAATTCCCAGCAACTGCAAGGTGGCTCACAACCATCTGTAATGAGATCTGGCGCCCTCTTCTGTATATATAATAAATAAATAAAACTTAAAAAAAAAAGATGAACATCACAAGCTCTTTGTGAATCTCGCTTCATTTTATTTCACAGGAGTAGAAGATGGCCATGGAGGGCAGCCAGGAGGGAGAGAGACTTCAGTGGAGGAGCGGGGTCACAGAGAAGGAGACCTCCATGTCAGCTCAGCTCCGAGGCCCAGGACAGGAGAACATGAGCCTGAGACTGCTGTCTCTAACTAGGTCAGGTGTCCAGTAGCCACAAATTCTCTCCCTGGAGCCTGCTGGGTAATGGCTACTTCAAAGAGCCAGGCAAACAGACACAGGACAGCCAGACAGTCAGTGGAAGGCCAACATTGGATGTAGCTTTGGACCAGGGTGCCAGAGAGACCTAACTATACAACACACAGCCTTACCCATGGGTGGCTAGATTTTCCTGGGAGGCCTTAGAAAGTTTGCAGGATTCACAGGTCATCATCTGGTCATAGGAGAGTAGCCACCATAGGGCAGATGAAAAGTGTGGGAATAAGCAATAGAGAAGACACTGGCAGCTGAGGAGGGAGAGGTGGGTATGAGGCTGAGCCCAGTTTGGAGAGAAGGACCACTGGGATCACAACTCTGAGTATCAGCCCTGCACCTGGGGGACTCTGAGCATGGGACAGGTCAGCAGCAGCTGGACTTCTGGCCCGAGCAGAGACCACAGCAGGCCTGGCGGGAGCAGGCAGGGCGGCAGAGCAGGGACATGCTGGAGCAGGCCTTGCAGCAGCTGGGCTGGCAAGAAGAGGCACAGCAGGAGGAGGTGGGCAGACAGCAGGCAGGTCTGCACACAGGGCGGCAGAGCAGGGACATGCTGGAGCAGGGCTTGCAGCAGACAGGCTTGCAGCAGACAGGCACACAGCAGGAGGATTGACAGCATGAGGGCTGGCAGCTAGACTGCTGGCAGCATGGGGATCCAGAACAGATGGGTGTGCAGCAGACAGGCTTGCAACAGACAGGCACACAGCAGGAGGATTGACAGCATGAGGGCTGGCAGCTAGACTGCTGGCAGCATGGGGAGGATCCAGAACAGATGGGTGTGCAGCAGACAGGCTTGCAGCAAAGGGTCATAGAGCAGGATGGCTGGCAGGGGGAGCAGGTGCAGCAAGCTGGTTGGCAGCTAGAGTGTTGGCAGCATGAGGGTGTGCAGCAGCTGCTGCAAGCAGATTGGCAGCAGGGGCTGGGCACACAGCTCACTGGGGTGCAGATAAGGGTCAGGCAGGAGGATGGAGCACAGCAGCTTGGGGCACAGGAGCTGGACTGGCAGCAGCTGGGCACACAGCAGCTCGGCTGGCAGCAGCTGGGGGCACAGCAGCTGGGCTGGCAGCAGCTGGGGGCACAGCAGCTGGGCTGGCAGCAGCTGGGGGCACAGCAGCTGGGCTCGCAGCAGCTGGGCTGGCAGCAGCTGGGCTGGCAGCAGCTGGGGGCACAGCAGCTAGGCTCACAGCAGCTCTCTGGGCAGTCGTCCACCTGCCAGGAGGAGTTGGTGCATGCGTCAGAGCAGACAGACATGGTGGAGGTGGCCATGGCGGGGTTGGATGGTGGAGGGTGAGTTTGTGAGAGTGTGTATGTGTGTGAGTGTGTGTGTGTGTGTGAGGTGTCTGGTGGCAGCATTTATACCCCTGGGCAGCTTGTGTTGTGCCTCAGCTCCTGGCTTCCTTTTCCTTGTCTGTGTTTGAGGTCAGCCTGTTGTCTCACTAGTGAGGGACCATCAACAAATATGTCTGTTGAGACTGCCCCTGGGGAAAACCCACAGAGATGACCAAATCTCATGGGAGGTGGGGATGGCAATAGCCAGGTGTCATTCTGGAGGGGGCGGCCACTGTCCTATCTCTGGAGTCTTAGTTCTTGAAGCAGCTTCTGAAGCTGGGCAGAGATGGAGGGAGGACAGCCCTGGGGTGAGATAAGAAGATGGTGAAATGTGCTCCTAAACTGTTCTGTAGGACTTGATGTCTAGGGGTGTCCCTTCTGTCGGTGAGGACTCCAGGATCCCTTGGTGCCTTGGCAGGCCTGATGGAGTCAAAGCGAGCAAGAGGGTGAAGGCCTCTGGAACAGTTCAAGTTGAAGTTGAACTTCTCTGCAGCCCCTGACAGTGCCCATGACATTCATAGGGCTTTGTGTCCCCTGAGCTCTGGCACTTTCTCCTGTACCCACGTCCTCAGAGCTCCTGTTGCCACAGGGACACAGCCAGCTCAGTCCCTCAATACAACCCTGTTGGGGGACTCAGACACACTCTGAGGACAATGTATTTACTGGAGCCTGTCCCATGCACATACTCATGCTCAACACTGCTCCAAGCCTTGGGGACACCCTGAGTTCTGGTCACTTATCATTTCATGGTCCCTGTACTCTACCTCTTTTCTAAGGGTCAAGGGAACATCCTTGGGGATACTCCGAGCTTCAGGGTCTCCAAATAGATTCTCCCTCTATCACCAGACACTGTCTGGGATGGGTGAGTGGGCAGCAGGGCTTGGAATACCTGTGGCTCTAATGGTGGAGAGAGATGGTGTGTTAGGCCCTCCATACAATCAGATGGAGAAGTTTATTTCAACCAAAGCCTGTAACTTGCCATATTTATTGAAAGACCCTGAGCTCTCGGAGAGCTCAGCTGAGGAGACAGTCCCTTGGTAGATCTCCAGCCTGAGCTGTACAATGAGAAGGCTGTGTCCAACCCAGAGAAAGATTTTTTGTTTGTTTCTTTCAAGAAAGGGTTTCTCTGTAATTTTGTGCCTGTCCTGGATCTTGCTCTGTGGACCAGGCTGGCCCGAACTCATAGAGATCCACCTGCCTCTGCCTTCCAAGTGCTGGGATTAAAGGTGTGTGCCACTACCCCAGGCCTCAGCAGAACATTTTGTAGACTTCTGTGGAAACCCTGTGGGCAGCAATGAGAAGCTGTGGCAGACTCCTGGAGACCAGAAGTCATGGATCAGAAATACAGACACAGCAAAATCAGAATCTAAGGTAAATAGAGACATCTCAATTAATCAAATAAGGGACACTGCTGTCAGCAGGACTGTCATTTGGACAAAGTGACAGCACACAGAATGGAAGAGACTTTTACCAGCTGCACGTCTGTTACAGGGTCAGTGTCTAAAATACAGAATGAACGTTTAAAAATAGGCATCAAGGAAACAACACAATTAAAATGGGGTGCATGCCTAAGCAGAGAGGTCTAGAGGATAAAACACATACAGCTGCAAAACACTTAAAGAAAAGTTCAGCCTCCTTAGTCATCAGGGGAATGCCAATCAAACTACTCTGAGATGTCATCTTCCTCCCGTCAGAATGGCCAAGGTCATCCAAACAAGTGACAGCTCAAGCTGGTGAGAATGTGGGGAAAGGGGAACCCTCACTTATTGCTGGGGTGCATGAAAACATGTACAGCCACACTGGAAGTCAGTGAGGCAGTTCCTCAAGAAGCCGGGAATCAATCTACCTCAAGATGCAGCTGTACCTCTCTTGGGCGTGTACCCAAAGGACTCTCCATTCTACTACAGAGACACTTGCTCATCCATGCTCATTGGCTGCTCCATTCACAACAGCCAGAAAAGGAAAGTCTAGATGTTCATCACCTGATAAATGCTAATGAAAATGTGGCTCATTTACACAATGGAATGTTACTCAGCTGTTTAAAGATCAAACCACAAAATTTGCAGGTTAACTGGTAGAGATGGCAGAGGGGGCGGTTGTGGGGAGGGGTTGGGGTGTGAATTATCCTGACTGAGGTGGCTCAGAACCAAAATACATGTATGGTATGTATTTGCTTTTTTGTGTATGTTTGCTGTTAAGTCTTCCAAAGCACCCTATATCCCTATAACCACAGGGGTCATGTATGGAGAAGAGTATTGGAGGAGAGGATTTCCCAATGAAGGGGAAATAGAATATATAGTTATGGAAGGACAAGATGGGGTTAGAATGGGAGAATTAAACAGAGAAGGGAACAGAAGGGGAGTGAGAGAGAGAGCACATGGAAGGACACTTGACCCTGAGGATCATTTGGAGGTCTTTTGGAAACCAATTTCAGTAGAGGCTTCTTTAAAGATATATATAATATAGATATATATATAATAGATAGATATAAGATATAAATTATGTACATATAACAGTATATATATGAAGGATATATCCTTATCCTTATCCTTATCTCTCTGTATATATATGTAAGAAGTATGAATAGGTTCACAAAATAACAGGGAGACAAAGGTCCAAATAGATATCTCTTGGCACCAAATTAAACCTCCAGTGCTAGGACTGCATTACATCAAATTGGGTTGTTGGCCAAGGGGCCCCATGGAAACCCCCAAGCAACTCAAGCTATTGCAAATGCCATTGGCTGCTCTCCACAAATGGATGGCAAGTCTCTGTTGCTGAAGACAACACCTCCAGAGCTCAGTGAACACTGAGAAGTTGAGGTGGTGCTCTAGGGTCTTCACTCCTACTGAGACTTTCATGGTACTGCAAGGAACTCTGCATGCTCCCAGAGGAGGAAGGTAAACACCAAGCTAGCTAAAACCCTCACATCTACAATGGTGACCTGTGCACAAAGCACACTCATCCAAAAGTGGCACCAAACTGCTGGGAGTAACCAACACTATCTGCTTAGACCTAAGACCCACTCCATGAGATGAAACCCATGCCTGACACTGCTTGGCTGGCCAAGAACCTGAGACCAGGTCGGCCATGGAAACCGAGCACTGAAATGACTCCTAATGGCCTCCTGCTATAGTTGTGCATCAGTGTCTTCCTCAGCCATCTTCAAAGAAACTTCCTTCTTCAAAGAAGACGGGAACGAACACAGAGATTCAAACAGGACAATGTGAGAGACTGAGAGACCTTGGAGCATCAGGCCCTAAATGGGATGTCCCCATAAATTCCTTCTTCAGGGCTCAGAGAGGATGCAGAGACATTCCTAGAGCCACTGCTGATGGAGAACACTCAGAACACAAAGCCTTCTGGACCCCAAGATGGTGAAATTACAAACTGTGGCAGCATGCACGGTCTAAGTCAGATGAGGTTCCCAGGACTGAAAGGAGAGGTGGGTACAAACCCCATCCCTCATTCCAACTGAGAACCACTCACAAAGGAAAAATAAGTGTGGTCCTCCAGACTCTCACTAGGCATACAAACCACACTTAAGGAAAACAGAAACCATACAAACCAGCAGCAGATGGTAAACAGAAAGCAAACTCAAAGGTATTTTTGGATGTTCTTGCTTTCATAATGCTTTGTCTGGACTTTCATGAGTGTGTGTGTGTGTGTGTGTGTGTGTGTGTGTGTGTGTGTGTGTGTGTGTGTTTTAATCTCACAGGTCTTAGATATATATATTATTATGTCTATACAATATATGTACATATGTATGTTATTAGGGTTTCCAGTTTTTTGGCATTTCTCTGGGTGCAAAAGTGGGTGTCTCTGCACATGTATGAGTTTCTTGTGGTCTTCTTTGACTATTGTTTTCTGATTTGTTTTGTCTGATTCTGATTTGTTCCTGGGTATTTTTTTAAACCATCCACAGGAGAAGCCAATGGCCTAGAAGCAATCAGAAGACAGCCAGGACAGCAGAAGACAGGAGCCTGCTCAGTCTCCACCCTGCTCCAGACTCTTTAAAAGCCAAACATTTATGGACAAGGCTTATAACATTATTATATTATATTATTATAAGGCTTATTATAACATCCTTGTTCTTGTTAAGGTTTATTTTTACTTATGTGTAGGTTTCTGTGAAGCACCTTTGGGTGCCTATGGAAACCAGAAGAAGATAATGCATTCCTCACACCACGAGTTCTGAGTGGATGTGAGACACCTGACATGGGTCTTGGAAAACGAATTTGGATTCTATGAAATACAATATGTGCTGTTAACTACTGACTCCTTTCTCCAGACCTGTGTCTCTGGATTTTTAGGATCTATAGATACAGAATATACTTCCATAAGACCACTGACTGAGCAAAGGACACATAGACACCGTATCATTTGTGTATGTTTGTGTGTATGTGTTCACATGTTTTCATGAACACCACTCTAACCCCCAAGCACGTGTGTTCTGGGTGGTCGTCAGGAGCAAGCCCCAAACCTAACACAGCTGATCATGGCCCTGGTGCCTCGGCATCGTCATCCAGGGCCTCCATGGGTGCTCTGTCGGGACAAGACCATGACTCAGCCAAAGAGATGAGGCACTCTGGGAAAAAGCCACCATGGTGAGAGCTAGCAGAAATTTCTAGAAACAGAATTGGATCCAAGTGATAACCGATGTGGAAATGGCCAGTCAGACTGGAAACAGAATAAATGTGGGAGCCTAAAGAACCAGATGGGGGCTGGAGAGATGGCTCAGAGGTTAAGAGCACAGACTGCTCTTCCAGAGGTCCTGAGTTCAATTCCCAGCAACTGCAAGGTGGCTCACAACCATCTGTAATGAGATCTGGCGCCCTCTTCTGTATATATAATAAATAAATAAAACTTAAAAAAAAAAGATGAACATCACAAGCTCTTTGTGAATCTCGCTTCATTTTATTTCACAGGAGTAGAAGATGGCCATGGAGGGCAGCCAGGAGGGAGAGAGACTTCAGTGGAGGAGCGGGGTCACAGAGAAGGAGACCTCCATGTCAGCTCAGCTCCGAGGCCCAGGACAGGAGAACATGAGCCTGAGACTGCTGTCTCTAACTAGGTCAGGTGTCCAGTAGCCACAAATTCTCTCCCTGGAGCCTGCTGGGTAATGGCTACTTCAAAGAGCCAGGCAAACAGACACAGGACAGCCAGACAGTCAGTGGAAGGCCAACATTGGATGTAGCTTTGGACCAGGGTGCCAGAGAGACCTAACTATACAACACACAGCCTTACCCATGGGTGGCTAGATTTTCCTGGGAGGCCTTAGAAAGTTTGCAGGATTCACAGGTCATCATCTGGTCATAGGAGAGTAGCCACCATAGGGCAGATGAAAAGTGTGGGAATAAGCAATAGAGAAGACACTGGCAGCTGAGGAGGGAGAGGTGGGTATGAGGCTGAGCCCAGTTTGGAGAGAAGGACCACTGGGATCACAACTCTGAGTATCAGCCCTGCACCTGGGGGACTCTGAGCATGGGACAGGTCAGCAGCAGCTGGACTTCTGGCCCGAGCAGAGACCACAGCAGGCCTGGCGGGAGCAGGCAGGGCGGCAGAGCAGGGACATGCTGGAGCAGGCCTTGCAGCAGCTGGGCTGGCAAGAAGAGGCACAGCAGGAGGAGGTGGGCAGACAGCAGGCAGGTCTGCACACAGGGCGGCAGAGCAGGGACATGCTGGAGCAGGGCTTGCAGCAGACAGGCTTGCAGCAGACAGGCACACAGCAGGAGGATTGACAGCATGAGGGCTGGCAGCTAGACTGCTGGCAGCATGGGGATCCAGAACAGATGGGTGTGCAGCAGACAGGCTTGCAACAGACAGGCACACAGCAGGAGGATTGACAGCATGAGGGCTGGCAGCTAGACTGCTGGCAGCATGGGGAGGATCCAGAACAGATGGGTGTGCAGCAGACAGGCTTGCAGCAAAGGGTCATAGAGCAGGATGGCTGGCAGGGGGAGCAGGTGCAGCAAGCTGGTTGGCAGCTAGAGTGTTGGCAGCATGAGGGTGTGCAGCAGCTGCTGCAAGCAGATTGGCAGCAGGGGCTGGGCACACAGCTCACTGGGGTGCAGATAAGGGTCAGGCAGGAGGATGGAGCACAGCAGCTTGGGGCACAGGAGCTGGACTGGCAGCAGCTGGGCACACAGCAGCTCGGCTGGCAGCAGCTGGGGGCACAGCAGCTGGGCTGGCAGCAGCTGGGGGCACAGCAGCTGGGCTGGCAGCAGCTGGGGGCACAGCAGCTGGGCTCGCAGCAGCTGGGCTGGCAGCAGCTGGGCTGGCAGCAGCTGGGGGCACAGCAGCTAGGCTCACAGCAGCTCTCTGGGCAGTCGTCCACCTGCCAGGAGGAGTTGGTGCATGCGTCAGAGCAGACAGACATGGTGGAGGTGGCCATGGCGGGGTTGGATGGTGGAGGGTGAGTTTGTGAGAGTGTGTATGTGTGTGAGTGTGTGTGTGTGTGTGAGGTGTCTGGTGGCAGCATTTATACCCCTGGGCAGCTTGTGTTGTGCCTCAGCTCCTGGCTTCCTTTTCCTTGTCTGTGTTTGAGGTCAGCCTGTTGTCTCACTAGTGAGGGACCATCAACAAATATGTCTGTTGAGACTGCCCCTGGGGAAAACCCACAGAGATGACCAAATCTCATGGGAGGTGGGGATGGCAATAGCCAGGTGTCATTCTGGAGGGGGCGGCCACTGTCCTATCTCTGGAGTCTTAGTTCTTGAAGCAGCTTCTGAAGCTGGGCAGAGATGGAGGGAGGACAGCCCTGGGGTGAGATAAGAAGATGGTGAAATGTGCTCCTAAACTGTTCTGTAGGACTTGATGTCTAGGGGTGTCCCTTCTGTCGGTGAGGACTCCAGGATCCCTTGGTGCCTTGGCAGGCCTGATGGAGTCAAAGCGAGCAAGAGGGTGAAGGCCTCTGGAACAGTTCAAGTTGAAGTTGAACTTCTCTGCAGCCCCTGACAGTGCCCATGACATTCATAGGGCTTTGTGTCCCCTGAGCTCTGGCACTTTCTCCTGTACCCACGTCCTCAGAGCTCCTGTTGCCACAGGGACACAGCCAGCTCAGTCCCTCAATACAACCCTGTTGGGGGACTCAGACACACTCTGAGGACAATGTATTTACTGGAGCCTGTCCCATGCACATACTCATGCTCAACACTGCTCCAAGCCTTGGGGACACCCTGAGTTCTGGTCACTTATCATTTCATGGTCCCTGTACTCTACCTCTTTTCTAAGGGTCAAGGGAACATCCTTGGGGATACTCCGAGCTTCAGGGTCTCCAAATAGATTCTCCCTCTATCACCAGACACTGTCTGGGATGGGTGAGTGGGCAGCAGGGCTTGGAATACCTGTGGCTCTAATGGTGGAGAGAGATGGTGTGTTAGGGCCCTCCATACAATCAGATGGAGAAGTTTAATTTCAACCAAAGCCTGTAACTTGCCATATTTATTGAAAGACCTGAGCTCTCGGAGAGCTCAGCTGAGGAGACAGTCCCTTGGTAGATCTCCAGCCTGAGCTGTACAATGAGAAGGCTGTGTCCAACCCAGAGAAAGATTTTTTTGTTTGTTTCTTTCAAGAAAGGGTTTCTCTGTAATTTTTGTGCCTGTCCTGGATCTTGCTCTGTGGACCAGGCTGGCCCGAACTCATAGAGATCCACCTGCCTCTGCCTTCCAAGTGCTGGGATTAAAGGTGTGTGCCACTACCCCAGGCCTCAGCAGAACATTTTGTAGACTTCTGTGGAAACCCTGTGGGCAGCAATGAGAAGCTGTGGCAGACTCCTGGAGACCAGAAGTCATGGATCAGAAATACAGACACAGCAAAATCAGAATCTAAGGTAAATAGAGACATCTCAATTAATCAAATAAGGGACACTGCTGTCAGCAGGACTGTCATTTGGACAAAGTGACAGCACACAGAATGGAAGAGACTTTTACCAGCTGCACGTCTGTTACAGGGTCAGTGTCTAAAATACAGAATGAACGTTTAAAAATAGGCATCAAGGAAACAACACAATTAAAATGGGGTGCATGCCTAAGCAGAGAGGTCTAGAGGATAAAACACATACAGCTGCAAAACACTTAAAGAAAAGTTCAGCCTCCTTAGTCATCAGGGGAATGCCAATCAAACTACTCTGAGATGTCATCTTCCTCCCGTCAGAATGGCCAAGGTCATCCAAACAAGTGACAGCTCAAGCTGGTGAGAATGTGGGGAAAGGGGAACCCTCACTTATTGCTGGGGTGCATGAAAACATGTACAGCCACACTGGAAGTCAGTGAGGCAGTTCCTCAAGAAGCCGGGAATCAATCTACCTCAAGATGCAGCTGTACCTCTCTTGGGCGTGTACCCAAAGGACTCTCCATTCTACTACAGAGACACTTGCTCATCCATGCTCATTGCTGCTCCATTCACAACAGCCAGAAAAGGAAACAGTCTAGATGTTCATCACCTGATAAATGCTAATGAAAATGTGGCTCATTTTCACAATGGAATGTTACTCAGCTGTTTAAAGATCAAACCACAAAATTTGCAGGTTAACTGGTAGAGATGGCAGAGGGGGCGGTTGTGGGGAGGGGTTGGGGTGTGAATTATCCTGACTGAGGTGGCTCAGAACCAAAATACATGTATGGTATGTATTCGCTTTTTTGTGTATGTTTGCTGTTAAGTCTTCCAAAGCACCCTGTAATCCCTATAAACACAGGGGTCATGTATGGAGAAGAGTAATGGAGGAGAGGATTTCCCAATGAAGGGGAAATAGAATATATAGTTATGGAAGGACAAGATGGGGTTAGAATGGGAGAATTAAACAGAGAAGGGAACAGAAGGGGAGTGAGAGAGAGAGCACATGGAAGGACACTTGACACTGAGGATCATTTGGAGGTCTTTTGGAAACCAATTTCAGTAGAGGCTTCTTTAAAGATATATATATATATATATATATATATATATATATATATATAAATTATGTACATATAACGTATATATATGAAGGATATATCCTTATCCTTATCTCTCTGTATATATATGTAACAAATATGAATAGGTTCACAAAATAACAAGGAGACAAAGCTCCAAATAGATATCTCTTGGCACCCAATTAAACCTCCAGTGCTGGACTGCATTACATCAAATTGGGTTGTTGGCCAAGGGGCCCCATGGAAACCCCCATGCAACTCAAGCTATTGCAAATGCCATTGGCTGCTCTCCACAAATGGATGGCAAGTCTCTGTTGCTGAAGACAACACATCCAGAACTCAGTGAACACTGAGAAGTTGAGCTGGTGCTCTAGGGTCTTCAATCCTACTGAGACCTTTCATGGTACTGCAAGGAACTCTGCATGCTCCCAGAGGAGGAAGGTAAACACCAAGCTAGCTAAAACCCTCACATCTACAATGGTGACCTGTGCACAAAGCACACTCGTCCAAAAGTGGCACCAAACTGCTGGGAGTAACCAACCACTATCTGCTTAGACCTAAGACCCACTCCATGAGATGAAACCCATGCCTGACACTGCTTGGCTGGCCAAGAACCTGAGACCAGGTCGGCCATGGAAACCGAGCACTGAAATGACTCCTAATGGCCTCCTGCTATAGTTGTGCATCAGTGTCTTCCTCAGCCATCTTCAAAGAAACTTCCTTCTTCAAAGAAGACGGGAACGAACACAGAGATTCAAACAGGACAATGTGAGAGACTGAGAGACCTTGGAGCATCAGGCCCTAAATGGGATGTCCTCATAAAATTCCTTCTTCAGGGCTCAGAGAGGATGCAGAGACATTCCTAGAGCCACTGCTGATGGAGAACACTCAGAACACACACAAAGCCTTCTGGACCCCAAGATGGTGAAATTACAAACTGTGGCAGCATGCACGGTCTAAGTCAGATGAGGTTCCCAGGACTGAAAGGAGAGGTGGGTACAAACCCCATCCCTCATTCCAACTGAGAACCACTCACAAAGGAAAAATAAGTGTTATCCTCCAGACTCTCACTGGGCATACAAACCACACTTAAGGAAAAGAGAAAACATACAAACCAGCAGCAGATGGTAAACAGAAAGCAAACTCAAAGGTATTTTTGGAGGTTTTTGATTTCATAATGCTTTGTCTGGACTTTCGTGTGTGTGTGTGTGTGTGTGTGTGTGTGTGTGTGTGTGTGTGTGTGTGTGTTTTAATCTCACAGGTCTTAGCCATATATATTATTATGTCTATACAATATATGTACATATGTATGTTATTAGGGTTTCCAGTTTTATGGCATTTCTCTGGGTGCAAAAGTGGGTGTCTCTGCACATGAATGAGTTTCTTGTGGTCTTCTTTGACTATTTTTCTTCTGATTTGTTTTGTCTGATTCTGATTTGTTCCTGGGTATTTTTTTAAACCATCCACAGGAGAAGCCAATGGCCTAGAAGCAATCAGAAGACAGCCAGGACAGCAGAAGACAGGAGCCTGCTCAGTCTCCACCCTGCTCCAGACTCTTTAAAAGCCAAACATTTATGGACAAGGCTTATAACATTATTATATTATATTATTATAAGGCTTATTATAACATCCTTGTTCTTGTTAAGGTTTATTTTTACTTATGTGTAGGTTTCTGTGAAGCACCTGTGGGTGCCTATGGAAACCAGAAGAAGATAATGGATTCCTCACACCACGAGTTCTGAGTGGATGTGAGACACCTGACATGGGTCTTGGAAAACGAATTTGGATTCTATGAAATACAATATGTGCTGTTAACTACTGACTCCTTTCTCCAGACCTGTGTCTCTGGAATTTTAGGATCTATAGATACAGAATATACTTCCATAAGACCACTGACTGAGCAAAGGACACATAGACACAGTATCATTTGTGTATGTTTGTGTGTATGTGTTCACATGTTTTCATGAACACCACTCTAACCCCCAAGCATGTGTGTTCTGGGTGGTCATCAGGAGCAAGCCCCAAACCTAACACAGCTGATCATGTTCCTGGTGCCTCAGCACCTTCATTCAGGGCCTCCATGGGTGCTCTGTCAGGGACAAGACCACGACTCAGCCAAAGAGATGAGGCACTCTGGGAAAAAGCCACCAGGGTGAGAGCTAGCAGAAATTTCTAGAAACAGAATTGGATCCAAGAAATGAACGATGTGGAAATGACCAGTCAGACTGGAAACAGAATAAATGTGGGAGCCTAAAGAACCAGATGGGGGCTGGAGAGATGGCTCAGAGGTTAAGAGCACAGACTGCTATTCCAGAGGTCCTGAGTTCAATTCCCAGCAACTGCAAGGTGGCTCACAACCATCTGTAATGAGATCTGGCGCCCTCTTCTGTATATATAATAAATAAATAAAACTTAAAAAAAAAAAAAAGATGAACATCACAAGCTCTTTGTGAATCTCGCTTCATTTTATTTCACAGGAGTAGAAGATGGCCATGGAGGGCAGCCAGGAGGGAGAGAGACCTCAGTGGAGGAGCGGGGTCACAGAGAAGGAGACCTCCATGTCAGCTCAGCTCCGAGGCCCAGGACAGGAGAACATGAGCCTGAGACTGCTGTCTCTAACTAGGTCAGGTGTCCAGTAGCCACAAATTCTCTCCCTGGAGCCTGTTGGGTTATGGCTACTTCAAAGAGCCAGGCAAACAGACACAGGACAGCCAGACAGTCAGTGGAAGGCCAACATTGGATGTAGCTTTGGACCAGGGTGCCAGAGAGACCAAAGTATACCACACACAGCCTTACCCATGGGTGGCTAGATTTTCCTGGGAGGCCTTAGAAAGTTTGCAGGATTCACAGGTCATCATCTGTTCATGGGAGAGTAGCCACCATAGGGCAGATGAAAAGTGTGGGAATAAGCAATAGAGAAGACACTGGCGGCTGAGGAGGGAGAGGTGGGTATGAGGCTGAGCCCAGTTTGGGGAGATGGACCTGGGAGGACTTTGAGCATGGGACAGGTCAGCAGCAGCTGGACTTCTGGCCTGAGCAGAGACCACAGCAGGCCTGGCGGGAGCAGGCAGGGTGGCAGAGCAGGGACACACTGGAGCAGGGCTTGCAGCAGCTGGGCTGGCAGGAGGAGGCACAGCAGGAGGAGGCAGGCACACAGCAGGCAGGTCTGCACACAGGGCGGCAGAGCAGGGACATGCTGGAGCAGGGCTTGCAGCAGACAGGCTTGCAGCAGACAGGCACACAGCAGGAGGATTGACAGCATGAGGGCTGGCAGCTAGACTGCTGGCAGCATGGGGAGGATCCAGAACAGATGGGTGTGCAGCAGACAGGCTTGCAGCAAAGGGTCATAGAGCAGGATGGCTGGCAGGGGAAGCAGGTGCAGCAAGCTGGTTGGCAGCTAGACTGTTGGCAGCATGAGGGTGTGCAGCAGCTGCTGCAAGCAGATTGGCAGCAGGGGCTGGGCACACAGCTCACTGGGGTGCAGATAAGGGTCAGGCAGGAGGATGGGGCACAGCAACTTGGGGCACAGGAGCTGGATTGGCAGCAGCTGGGCACACAGCAGCTGGGCACACAGCAGCTGGACTGGCAGAAGTTGGGCACACAGAAGCTGGGTTGGCAGCAGCTGGGGGAACAGCAGCTGGGCTCACAGCAGCTCTCTGGGCAGTCGTCCACCTGCCAGGAGGAGTTGGTGCAGGCGTCAGAGCAGACAGACATGGTGGAGGGGGCCATGGCGGGGTTGGATGGTGGAGGGTGAGTTTGTGAGAGAGTGAGTGTGTATGTGAGTGTGTGTGTGAGAGATGTCCGGTGGCAGCATTTATACCCCTGGGCAGCTTGTGTTGTGCCTCAGCTGCTGGCTTCCTTTTCCTTGTCTGTGTTTGGGGTCAGCCTGTTGTCTCACTAGTGAGGGACCATCAAAAAATATGTCTGCTGAGACTGCCCCTGGGGAAAACCCACAGAGATGACCAGATCTCATGGGAGGTGAAGATGGCAACAGCCAGGTGACATTCTGGATGGGGTGGCCACTGTCCTACCTCTGGGGTCTTAGTTCTTGAGGCAGCTTCTGAAGCTGGGCAGAGATGGAGGGAGGACAGCCCTGGGGTGAGATAAGAAGATGGTGGCATGTGCTCCTCAACTATTCTGTAGGACTTGACGTCTAGGGGTGTCCCTTTTGCCAGTGAGGACTCCAGGATCCCTTGGTGCCTTGGCAGGCCTGATGGAGTCAAAGTGAACAAGAGGGTGAAGGTTTCTGCCACAGTTCAAGTTGAATTTGAACTTCTCTGGAGCCCCCGACAGTGCCCATGACATTCATAGGTCTTTGTGTCCTCTGAACTGTGGCACTTTCTCCTGTACCCATGTCCTCAGAGCTCCTATTGCCCCAGGGACACAGCCAGCACCTTGTTAAGATTTATTTTCATTCATGTGTATTTTTCTGTGGAATACACATGGGTGCCTGGAGAACAGAATAGGATAAATTGATCCTTCGGAGTCAGAGTTACAGATGGATGTGAGATACCTGTCCTTGGTCTTGGGAACTGAATTTTGGTCCTCTGAAAGATCAGTAAATGCTGTTAACCCCCGAGCCCTTTCTCCAGTTCTGTGTCCTCATGTTTTTAGGATTTATAGATACAATATATACCCCAAGAAAACCACTAACTGTGCAAAAGCAATACATAGGAACAATATCGTTTGTGTACATTTGTATGTATGTGTTCATGTGTTGCACATGTGTGTGGAGGCCTGAAATGACATGATGTATCCTCTTTACTTGCTCTCCACTTTATTTTTTAAGACAGGGACTCTCACTGAACCTGGAATTCACTGAGTCAACAGGGTGACTGACCAGTGAGTCCAGGGATTCTCCTCCCTGCCCTCCCAGTACTGGGATTGCAGACACTCCCTGTCATTCTCAGCTTTTCACATGGCTAGGGATTCAAAATCAGATCCTCATGCTTAGGTGGCAACGTTTTCTCCACTGAGCCATCTCCCTAGCCCTGGAAAAACCTTTTTCAATCTCACTGGAACTAAGTGTGTTCCAATGTCATGTATGTTTGAAGTGTGTATAATTGGGGTTCACAAAAAAGTTTAAGACAGAGGTTTAGAGCAGGGTTCATAGAGTTGTGTGTCAGATATACACATTACGATTCATAACAATAACAACTGTACAGTTATGAAGTAGTGATGAAAATAATTTTATGGTTTGAGGTCACCATTACAGGACAAACTGCATTAAAGGGCCGCAGCATTAGGAAGGTTGAGAACCACTGGTATAGAGCAAAATTGAATAGAAACAAAGAGTCATGTCAAAGTGAGTTGAAGACTTTAATACCCCAGTTGCAGTAGGAAAACATTTAGCTGAAGGACTAACAAAAATAGAACAATTGCAAGTCAACAAGATGCAGTGTATCCTGCCAGGGTCTCCTCATAGCAGCCAAGCATGTATTCTGCTGATGTAGGGGTATGGGCAGTATGGGGGTAGGTGTGAGTGGTAAGGGTGGTGTTGGTGTGTGGGGCGTTGTGGTGTAGGTGTGCATAGTGTGGATATGGATGGTGTAGTTATGTATGGTGATAGTGTGGGTGGTGTAGGTGTGGGTGGTGTGGGTAGTGATGGTGTGGGTGGTGTCAGTGTGGATGGTGATGGTGTGGGTGATTTCAGTGTGGGTATGAACAGTGTGGGTGGTGTAGGTGGTAGTGGTGGTGTAGATATGGGTGGTGTAGGTATGTGTGATGATGGTGTGGGTGGTGATGGTGGGTGGTGTAGATATGGGTGGTGTGGATAGTGATGATGTGGGTGGTGTCAATTGTGGACGGTGATGGTGTGGGTGGTATAGGTGTGGGTGTGCAGATGCTGTGAGTAGTAATGGTGTGGGCAGTGTAGGTATGGGTGGTGTCAGTGTGGATGGTGATGGTGTAGATGGTATAGGTGTGGGTGGTGTCAGTGTGGGTGTGAACAGTGTGGGTGGTGTAGGTGTGGGTGTGCAGATGGTGTGAATAGTAATGGTGTGGGCAGTGTAGGTGTGGATGGTAATGGTGTGGGTGATAATGATGTGGGTGTGTGGATGGGGTGAGTGGTATAGGTATGGGTGGTGTAGGTGTGGGTGGTATCAGTGTAGGCATGGGTGGTGTGGGTGGCACAGGATCAGATAGTGTGTTTGTGTGGAGCTCTATCTACACAGAACACACATGGGTCATGAAGCTAACCTGAGGAGAGAAACCACACAGAGCATGAGCTCAGGCAAAAAGAGAACAAAATTATGAATTGATGATAGAAAAAAAATAATCAGAAAACTTAGACATAAGTGAAAAAGAATAGCATAGCCCTTAAATAACCAAGCGGCCACAGGAGAGGCTAAAAGCAACACTGTAAACTATGCTGAGATAAAGGGAAACAGAACCCTCACGGCAAGGGAGGCATGGTGCCTGGAGCCTGGGGCAGCTGCTGTATCAATCCTCAATAAGCAAGCAAAGAGCGAGGCGTACAGGTATTCAAGTCACTTCCTCTTCGTTATTCATTCTAAGACTCCATCCCATGGTTTGGTGCCCCCAACTCCATGGAGTCTCAGTCAATCTCCTCTGGAAACACCCTCACGAACATGCCCAGAAGTGTCCCCCCAGGTGATTCCAAATCCTGTCAGGTTGACACTGGGCATCAGCCATCACAGGGCGCGTCAGCAGAAGCCCTGCCATGGGGGAAGCTCACAGCCATGGACATGTGTGCCGAGGAAGCCTCGGGTCAGTTACCTGAGCAGAGCTAACACACAAGGAAGAAAAACAAAGACTCAGTGAAGACAGACCAAGAAGAATCCACACTGACGACCCTCAGGACCTCTCCTGAAAACTGGAAAGGGGGTGGCACATCTCAAGCCACTCTGAGGCAAGTGTTACTCCCAGGCCATCCCCAAAGACAGGGATGCAGACCACCACCTCTACGACATGGATGAAAATTCCTCAGCAACAGAATCCAGCACATAGAAACAGGCAGGAGGTGTGGGTCTTCAATTTGTCACACAGCCTTTGTGTTAAAGGCTTGGCCCCAGCTCATGGTGCTGCTGGGTGGTGGTGGTGCCTATTAGAAGTGGAATTAAGTCAGATGTGCCCTTAAAGGGGACCCGGGGACCCTGGCCCTCCTCTCTTTGCTTCCCAACCACCCAGAGGGAGCAGATTCCTGTTACACTCCCCACCCAATAATGCAATGACTGTGGAAATAGCCCAGTAGGACCTTAAAAGTCACAGAGTCCCAAGAATTCCACCTCTAGATTTGTCCCCAGGAGCAATGAGAGTGACTCCACATAGGACATGAATACCAACAGCAGCTTCATTTACAAGCCCAAAGTGGAGGAGGCCTAAGTGTCCATCAGCCGCTGAGCAGAATCAATACAACATGGATAGTGTGTGCACAAAACAGGGGGTTATTCGGCTATGACCAGGGATGCAACTGTGGCACATGCCACAGCATGAATGAAACCATGTGGACATATGCTGAGCAATTAGTCATGAAAGGCTGGATACAATGATCTACTTATGTGAAATGCACAAAGCAGATTAACCAGCAGGCACTCACGAAGATTTGCAGTAAGAGATGAGGAAGAGCCAGGTGGATTGTGAAAGGACACAGGACTTCTTATGTAGTGACCAAATTATCCTAAAATTGATTGCAGAAATCCATGACTACAAGACAACCATTGAGTTGTGCACACCTATAACTGTGTTGGCAGCCATTGAGCTATATGGTCGTGATCATTCCAATAATCATCAAGATGTAAACATCAGGAACTATGCTAGTAACCATGGAGATGTGTATGCTCATGACTTTACCAGTCACCATGGAGCTGTGCAAGCCTATGACTATATCAACAGCCATCAAGCTGTACATATCTGGGTTCACACCAGCAACCATGGGCAGTACCCATGGCTGCATCAGCAACCATTGAGCTATGCAGAGTCATGGCTAGACCAACTACTATCAGGCCACCCAAACCAGTGACTGCCAACAATTGATCTTCACATCTGTCACTGTAGCAACAACCACTGGGCTGTGAGAACCAGTGGCATAACAACCTCAAATGGCACACACTCAAGACTACACTAACAGATACTGGGATATGCCATTCCTTGGCTATAGCAACAACCATTGGGTTGTGCAAACTCTTGACTCTACCAACAATAATCAGGCTTATGAAGAACTTATGCCTATATCAACAACCATCAGGCCACACAAACCTGCCCCTATAACAACCACTGGGCAGTGTAAATTTGTGGCTATACCAACAACCACTGGGCCATGCAAACCATCACTATACCAACAACCATCAGGCTGCGCAAGCTTATGATTGTTCCAGCAACTGCTGAGCCACACAAACCTATGACTACACCATTCACCATCAGGCCATACAGTTCCTTGGCTATTCATCAACCATCAGCTGAACAAACTCATGCATATATCAACAACCACCCCACTGGGCAGTGCAAACCTGTGACAGTACCAACAACCATCAGGCCGAAGGTTGCACAGACAGAGCCTGCACACCACCAGGGATGGGGCTGTGATGTGGGCAAGGCAGGCCCTCCAGATCCCAGGTTCCTGTAAACTTTGCCAAGCAGCTCTCTGTGGCCTGGATCAGCACGGCACTCTGTGGGTACTGATGCTGGGAAGGTCAGTAAAGAAAATCAAGAAGAAAAACCACGCTTATGAGAAGAAAAAATGCCACTGACCTTGGGTGGAAGATTGGGAACTCTCAAGGTGACAACAATGGAGAATTCTTCAGGGAAGAGGTCACAGCTGGAGAAGATTCTAGAGGCAGGGAAGCTCAGGGTATGAGGCTCAGTGGCTGAGACCTGGAGGCCCCGCACACCCTCGGCCTGCACCATCCGGATCCCACTTGTAACACCATTCAAAGGGACCACCTCTGCCAGGATGTCCAGGGGACGGAGGTCTGTGGCAAAGACATGATGGGGTAGGGGTTAGGTAATGGTTGTGCAACACCACAGCCATGATGGCTCATTTACAACGTTTGCATATGTCCAGATTTTACATCATGAGAGCTGTCAGAGCCATGCTACAGCCATGGTGTCAATGTGTGAATCCCAAACCCAGCAAATAAACAGTGACTCTGGAATAGTGTACTGGAGCAGACCTCCTGCGTGGCTGACCAACCACAAGAAGCAGTCACAACACATAGTGCTGTGGCTGTAGCTTGGCACAGAGGAGCCCACTGCCTCATACAAAAAAAAAAAAAAAAAAAAAAAAAAAAACCATCTCTGAGGACATCTCCTGAGCCACTGCCCTGCAGCCAGTAATGGACATTGTGCTTGCTAACAAGCTCATGGCCAGGGTGTGTTTTAAAATGCCCCACATAACCCTCACTGTGCCTTTGAAAATGTCCCCTTGCCTCAGCGTTCTTGAGCTCGCCCACAGTTTAGCACGGTGTGTGTACCCCTTCTGTTGCTGCTCTTTGGAGACATGCACGGTTGTGTGTTACTCAGGTTGACAATATGTGCCTCCTTAGCCCTGGGAGCAGTGGGTCGTGGCTATCCCTGTTTTTCCGGTGAGGAAATGGAGGTGTCTAGCATCAACACTGATTCTGCCTCCCTATTGCCTCAGCTTCTGCTGAGCTTTGCATACATGAGTGAGAGTGACCCCTGTAGGACATGCTCCCCGTGGTAGCCAAGTTCAGTCAACAGCCGACACTGTGCTGAGACAGAATTCTGTCCCTAAGGACGGGAAGCATCAGGCCAGAATCCCCAGGTCACTGTTGGTGGGGAGGGCCTCCTCCATCTCCCTCCAGCTTTAGGGATGAGAGGTGGCTTCTGGGAGAGGCTCTGCTTCCTAGTTCAACATCACTAGAGATAGAATCAATGGTCTTGCCTGGCCTTCGCTGGTCACGGAGAGCTTTGGTGCTGAAAGAGAGGCTTTGGGACTACACAACTGGGTCCCAGGAGGTGAGCCAGATGGGTTGGCTGTGTCCAGAAGAACCAATAAAGGGGGTAGTGGAGGGGGAGAAAAAGAAAAAGAAAAAGAAAGCTGTGGGCCAGGATTCCTGGCAGAGAATGAAGATCTTCAGGGGAGTGTTAGCGTGTCATACTAGCAGAGGGGAAAGTGCACCCATCCAAAGGCCTATGCAGGAGCCCGAAATTAACCAACTCTCAGAAGCAATTAACATGAGAATGATGTAGGACCTCTTTCATGGTCTTCATGACCCCCTGAATCTGTTAGTATAAAATAAAAATTTAAAAATATTTTAATAAATTAAAAATATCTTTAAAAAGTAACAAAGGAGACCCTGAGATCCCCTCTACACATGCATAAAAGGAGTTCACACACTGCCGGACGGTGGTGGTGCACACCTTTAATCCCAACACTGGGGAGGCAGAGCCAGGCAGATCTCTGTGAGTTCAAGGTCAGACTGGTCTACAGAGCAAGATCCAGGACGGGCACCAAAACTACACAGAGAAACCCTGTCTCGAAAAAAAACAGTTAAAAAAAAAAAAGGAGTTCACGGAATCTAACCTCTTTTCACAGTGAAATCTCTTAGCCACAGACAAGAACTTTTAGGCCAGACAAGGCCAGTATAGATGACCTAGCACTGTAATGAGGATACCATGGTTTGCTCCTTGTCTCTAAGGCCTGGGTTGAAGGCCTGGTCCCCAGATGAGGGTACTATAGGAGGTGGGGGCTAATGGGAGGAAGTTAGCTCCCTGGGAGCATGCTCTTGAAGAGGTCCTGAGACTCAAGACCATTTCTTCTTGTTTCCTGGTTGCCATGAGATGAGCACATGTTCCCACCATGATGTGTGTCTCACCACAGGCCCAATGTGCCAGGGCTGGCCCATCATGCACTGAATCCTCTAAAAACAGGAGCCAAAATAGACCTTTCCTTTTTCTAAGTTAATGACCTCAGAAATGTCAACACAGCCTCAGCAGGATAGCCAACTCACAAAGGAAACACTAGGTACCAATGCCCTCTGTGGTCACACAGAACCTCCCAGGCCACTTCCTGGGAGGCCCAGGAAACATCACACCCACAACAGAGCACACAGAGCATAGGGCCTTGGTTTCTTTTTTTCTTTTTTTTTTCCCCTGGAGCTGAGGAATGAACCCAGGCAAGTGCTAGGCAAGTGCTCTACCACTGAGATAAATCTCCAACCCGGGGCCTTGATTTCTAAACACCTCTTGTGGGAGAGCAGCTGAGCTGGGAATAAAACAGAGCATGGGATGAGCCTGGACCAGACAGAGGGTGGTCAGCAGGGGAGAAGGCAAGAAGACCCCAGAGCAAGCCAGTGGCCAACTGGGGTAAAATAAATCAGGAACCAATGAAGAAAGAGAAGAGAGGTGGGTCTACTCTCAGACATAGATCAGCAGAATGTACAGTGATTGGACAGATAGGCTGAAGGCAGAGCCCACAGAACCATGGTGATGAGACAGGGAAGTGGAAGTGATGGACCAATGGTTACATAAAATTGGCTGCTGGAAGTTTCCAAGAAACTCTTGGCAAATGCTAGCCACAGAGGGGAAATAGTGGCTTGACCAGCAGAGACTTATCTACATGGCTCCCACAGACCATACTGTGCACCCAGCTGTGGCCCCAGATGAGCCCCATTTGACTTGGAGAGGGCCCATGATTGGTTTTTCACAAGACAAGCAAGCCATCTTCTCCAGAGTCAAGGTCACAGGAAGGAAGGGCTGAAGGCCATAAGGCCATTCCCAAGCCATGTGACACTGATGTCAACTGCTGGTTCCCAGTAAAGCCAGTCCTGGGGGAAAGCAATGGACCAGTGGAAACATCTGGATGAGCTTGGGGGTATGCTGGTCTGCTCCTAAGAAGGGGTTCCAGACAGCCTGAAATAGGCCCCTCAAGAGATGCTGGGTATGAGGTCTTGGACCTGCACATGTGACTGTATTGGAAAGTAGTGTCATTGTAGATGACCAAGTCACTAGGTGGGCTACAATCCAACTTACAGATATAAAAAGGGATAATTTGTACTCAACCCACAGGGAGAAAACAGATGTCTGGGAATAAGCTAGGGAGCCAATAATGTTGGCAGCCTTAGGAGTTGGGTGGCCTGGGCAGTCCTCTTGGCTTAGGTCAACCAGCACTGACACCTGAGATGGACTTCAGTCTCCATAGTGAGATGGCAATATCTTGGATAGCCATATAGTTGGGGTACTTGGCTGCACAGCTTGAGGAAATTGACCTGTCCCTGAAGGGACATCAGAGCTTCTCTATCCAGAAACTCCACTGACCATCACTAACCACACAGAAGTGCAGAGTCCTGCTCTAACCCATGAGGCCCAGGGCTAGGAATGATCCATGGCTACATGCCCCTCCATCAGTACTTCAGACTGGTCCTGCCTTACCCCCAAACAACCCAGGAAGAAAGCCCATGTGATCCGCATGAAACATAACTTGTTGTTATGAGACTAAACAAGAGGCAAGGTACTAGCCAACGTGAGCAGCAACTTGGAAAATGAAAACAGGAACAGGGCCGTAGCAACCAGGAAGCAGTGGTCATGGGCTGCGCCAGTAGCAGCAGCCAGGGAGGAGTATATAAAGCCAATGTATCCTACCCCTGAAACACACACTCACACATTCACTCAACACTCACTCACCCTCCCCACAACAACCCCGCCATGGCCGCCTCCACCATGTCTGTCTGCTCTGACGCCTGTACCAACTCCTCCTGGCAGGTGGACGACTGCCCAGAGAGCTGCTGTGAGCCCAGCTGCTGTGCCCCCAGCTGCTGCCAGTCCAGCTGCTGTGCCCCCAGCTGCTGCCAGTCCAGCTGCTGTGTGCCTAGCTGCTGCCAGCCCAGCTGCTGCCAGCCCAGCTGCTGCACTCCAGCCTCCTGCCTGACCCTCATCTGTACCCCAGTGAGCTGTGTGTCCAGCCCCTGCTGCCAATCTGTCTGCTGCACACCCTCATGCTGCCAGCCAGCATGCTGTACCTGCTCCCCCTGTTGTGTGACCCTTTGCTGCAAGCCCGTCTGCTGCACACCCATCTGCTCTGGATCCTCCCCATGCTGCCAGCAGTCTAGCTGCCAGCCCTCATGCTGTCAATCCTCCTGCTGTGTGCCTGTCTGCTGCAAACCTGTCTGCTGCACACCCATCTGCTCTGGATCCCCATGCTGCCAGCAGTCTAGCTGCCAGCCCTCATGCTGTCAATCCTCCTGCTGTATGCCAGTCTGTTGCAAGCCTGTCTGCTGCAAGCCCTGCTCCAGTGTGTCCCTGCTCTGCCGCCCTGTGTGCAGACCCGCCTGCTGTGTGCCCACCTCCTCCTGCTGTGCCTCTTCCTGCCAGCCCAGCTGCTGCAAGCCCTGCTCCAGCATGTCCCTGCTCTGCCGCCCTGCCTGCTCCCGCCAGGCCTGCTGTGGTCTCTGCTCTGGCCAGAAGTCCAGCTGCTGATGGGCCTGTTCCTGGTGCCAGCTGGCTCAGGTCCCTCCCTGTGGCCTCTCTCAGCTCTCTCAGTCTGATTCTGATCTGGAATAGACAGTCCTCCAGGATGGATCCCCAACCTGTCCTTTGTGACTTGATCTATTCTCCTACTTCCCAGGAGGACTGCTGATCCTCTGGGTCACTGTCCCCGCCCTCCCCCTGCCCCCCCCCCCCCCCCCCTCCCTCCCGGTCCCTCTGCTCTGGGTACCTGCCCCTGACATCAGCTTGTCAGAGCCTGTGGCTTCAATAAACTTTTAATCACCTGCATTTCCTCTCATGCTCTGGTTCAAGTAAATGTTTGTCTCTTCAGCCAGGTATGTTTCTAGAAGGGACAGTAGCCACCTCCCCTGGGAGGGGTCACAGTGAGACATGGGGCCCCTCTCCCAATGTTCAGTCTTCTCTGACCCCTATGGGTGGCTAGTCACCCACAGATATCTAGCAGTCCACTATAGACCATCCCCATCAACTGTTCCTCTTTATTTCTCTAGAATCACACAAGCAAAGCCATACTGTGGCCCCTGGCCTGGGCTGCTTTGTGAGCTCTGCCTGCCAGAATTCTCCATAGGATACATAGAGAGGGACACAAGAGATTTTCATCTGGAAATAAGATCATTGTGGGCAAGAAGGGGGATACAGGACCAGGTACTGCCCAGTACCCTCTACTGGGACATTGGGACATAGGGACACATGTCTTCTCTATAGGCTACATTGGGTCTCACTCACAAAGGGCCATAGATTATAAGTTTTCTCTGATGTGGAGAAGACATGGCCTACATTGGGTGCACAGGTATATGAACAACATGTCAAGATCTGGAAACTTACAGCAAAGCCACGTTGAGGGGCTTTGGCAGAGGCCAGGGATATCATGATCAGCTGACCATTATCCCCTAAGCAGCAAGGATGCCAATGTCCATGTCCCCATCCCACCTTGCACACCGCTGACTGGGCCCTGACTTCCCTCTCTGAGCCCTTCTCGTCCCTCCATCCTGCATCCATCTGCACCCAGAGCCCCCCAGGCCATGCTGTTTATCAGGGTCTCAGCCATTCTCCCAGCCCCTTCTCCTTCCCAGCCACTTCCTACTGAGTCTTGCTCTTCCCACCACCTCCTTCAGCCAGCACCCTTCTACCTCCCACATCAGGTAACCCACACATCCCTGTTCTGGGGACTCCTGAGGACACATGCCCAGACAGCAAGTCAGACTTTGTGCATGTCTGTGCTCAGTTTCCATTGAGTAAATGTTTCTGGTTCTCTCTGTGAAGACGGAGGAAGAGTATGGCCACCAGTCCTAATGTGCTTGCTTTCCTGTCAGGCAGCTGCCCAGGACTTCCTCACCACTTCACTGCTGTCTGTCTCTGCCCACTGTGTTAGCTGCTTTCCTCCATGCTATGACCAATTATCTGAGAAGAATCAGCTTGATGGAGGCAGGGTTTATCTTGGTTTAGGGTTTGAGGATGCAGTCCACCCTTGCAGGGAAGGAGAGAGCTGTGCTCAGCTGTGGCAGCAGGCACATGAGGCTGCCTGCTCACATCTTGGTGGAAGCAGAGATGTCACAAGTAGTGGGGGTCAGGTTATCATCCCCCAAGTGCTGCCCACTAAGGAGCTACTTCCTCCAGAGAGTTTCTATCTCCCAAATGTTGGGGCCTATAGGGATATGGCACCCCTAAGCCATGACACTCATGAGGGATTAGAGTCAGCTCTACACAATGTCAGCACATGCCTCTGTTGGCTTTCTGGAGTGGGCCCCTGCAGGTACCACATCACTGGCATTACCCTGGTGACTGACAGTGTGGGGTATCTTGTGCAGCTGTGGTGATGTGTCAGTTCGAATCCTCCTGCCTATTTTTCTTAGATCAGATTGTCTATATTTGTATTGTTAAAGTACATGCTCTTTATGACTTCTGGATGTCAAGCATATTATCAACATAAATACTGCAAACCTTCTCCCCATGAGTATCTCAGCTTTTCATTTTCTTCAGTGTTGAACCTAATCCTTAATTTTAGCAAAGTCCACTTTACCCTGGGTCTTCAGTGACCCTCCCTGAAGGCATTTGTTTAACTTGGAACCACATAGATTTATTACTAGGCTCCTGCTGAGGGTTGGGTGTGAAATGTCCCCCAGGACTTGGGTGTTTGAACACTCTTCCCTAGCTGGTAGTACTGTTTGGGGAGGTCCTGGAATGTTTGGGGTTGAGGTTTGGCAGGGGAGGGCCAGAAGTACAGCTCTTTAAAGATTCTAGTCCCTCATGCTCCCAGCCCAAGCTCTCTGCTTCCTGGTTGGCCTACATTAGGAGCAGAGCTGCACTCCCACCGGCCATGACTTCTTCCCCCTTGAGCAATGAGCCAGGATAAGCCTGGCTTCCCTCAGGTTGCTTCCCCCAGGTGTTTCCTCACAGTGAGGAGCATGACTATCACCCCATGCTTCATTCTGTAACATTTTGAGTCAGCTTTTGATGTCCTGAGTTGTTCCAGCTCCTTGCGGATAGCTTCCCTGTGTTCACT
Organism: Onychomys torridus; assembly: GCF_903995425.1. NCBI lineage: Eukaryota > Metazoa > Chordata > Mammalia > Rodentia > Cricetidae > Onychomys > Onychomys torridus. The sequence goes on along the minus strand of NC_050460.1, from coordinate 59,258,411 downwards.
GAGCCTCCTCAGCCAGCACCATGCTGAGCACACACGGGTGGGATTCTTCTGGATTCCAGTCAGTCCTCTTTCTCTGTGGTTATGAGTAGTAACCACAAGTAGTCTTGAGTCAGATAACGGAAGTTCTCTGATTCTCTTTGGCCTTGGTTGGCCATTCTGGGTCATCTATGCATCCCAGAAATTTTGGAACCATCCTATCAAATTTGACAGGAAAGGCTGCCCAGATTTTGACTGAGATTTCATTAAAGCCACAGATCACTTAGGGAGTATCAGACATTGAACATCCTGTCTTTGGGTCCTTGAATGTGGTATACCTCTTCAGACAATCATCCGGGATTTCTTTAATATCTTTCAGAAATAGGTCATCTTTAAATCTTACATGTATTTTTGGTTAATCTGTTGCTTCCTTTTTTTCTTTCTTTCTTTCTTTTTTTTTTTTTTTTTTTTTTGAGCTGAGGATCGAACCCAGGGCCTTGCACTTGCTAGGTAAGCGCTCTACCACTGAGCTAAATCCCCAACTCCTACTTCCTGTTTTTAATGTTTTAGTTGATGGTTTGCTTATCTATCTCAACTTCCATTGCTTTTTGTTTTGTTTTATTTATTTATTTATTTTTTGAAGACAGGATGTCTCTATACATCCCCTGGCTAGCCTGGAAGTAGCTATGTAGACCAGGATGGCCTTGAACTCCACTGGCCTCTGTGTCCTGATGGTGAGATTAAAGGCAGGCGCCACCACACCCCACTAGCTCCTACACTTGATTGCAATTATTTAGAAATATAGTTCATCTCATAAAGTGAGGTGTGTGTGTGTGTGTGTGTGTGTGTGTGTGTGTGCGCGCGCACACACACATGCACACCCATGGGTCCCATCCTCTGTGTCCTCATGCACAGTGAGATTGGTATCATTTCTCCCATAAAGACCGAGAATCTGATTGTGAGGCCTCTTGGAATCAGTGTTTTCTTTGTAATGTGTTTTTATTTAAGACTTTAATCTCTTTGCCTGCTACAGGGCTGCTCTGATATTTTGTTTTTCTCATGTTAGTTCTACAGTCTCTGTCTCTCCAATGACTTGGTTGTTTTTTGGTTTTTTGGTTTTTTGCACTGCTGGATGTGTCCACGTGAGGCCATTTGTAGTGGGTAGCCATCCCAGCATTGGCTTGGAAGTTCCAACCCCCACTGAGGCTTCGGTAATGGTCACACCCACAAGGCAGGGCGGAGGAGGAAGTGGAAGACCAAGGATCAGGAAGAGCTCACTTGGTTCCCAGACTCTGGACGCTGGAGGTAGACCGAGCAGAGTTCTCCAGAGAACACCGCCGGACTGCGCTATACCCTTGCCAGACCCTGTAACCTACCCCTTCATTTGTAAGTTACCCCAGAAGTTTACAAAGAACACAATAAAACAAATATTTTGGCAGACTTCCATAAATGAACAAAGGCCAAAGCTTAGAATTCGAATTAATGGCTTGGTTCTGGAGGGCCTGGTAGACACAGGTGCGGATGTGACTGTAATTACACCAAAATCATGGCATCCAAATTGGCCTCTTCAAGAGGTAGATGTCCAACTTTTAGGAATTGGCACCCTATCTCAGATAAAACAGAGTTCGAGATGGGTTGAATGCATAGGGCCAGAAGGACAGAGAGGAAGGCTGAAGCCATATGTAGCAAATGTAGCAGTAAATCTATGGGGCCGAGATCTGTTACAACAGTGGAATACCCAGATTAAAATTCCTACACTCTCAGAAAAGGAATACAGGCCAATGCATGTTTCTAGGAATAATATCATAAAATGCTATAAAAAACAGTCACCAACTATTCAGGCTGTACACAAACAGAGCACAACTGCTGTTGAACTCTCAGAAGTACCAACTGCCTTACCTTTAAAATGGCTAACTAATAAACCTGTCTGGGTTGGACAGTGGCCTTTGACAAAAGAGAAGCTACAAGCTTTAGAACAGCTGGTTCAAGAGCAGTTAAATGCTCAACACATTGAAGAATCTACCAGCCCTTGGAATTCTCCTGTATTTGTTATTAAAAAAAAGTCTGGTAATTGGAGAATGCTGACAGATCTGAGAGCTATTAATAAAGTAATTCAGCCAATGGGCTCCCTACAGACTGGGATGCCCTTGCCCTCTCTGCTACCCAAAGAATGGCCTATAATAGTTATTGACTTAAAAGACTGTTTCTTTACCATACCCTTACAAGAAAATGATAGAGAAAAATTTGCCTTCACAGTTCCTAATTATAACAATTCTCAGCCAGTCAAGAGATATCAATGGAAGGTCCTCCCACAGGGAATGTTAAACAGCCCTACCTTATGCCAATACTTTGTGCAAAAACCATTGGAGTTAATTCGTGTAAAGTTTCCACAATCCATAATTTATCACTAAATGGATGATATCCTATTAGCAGATCCAAAGTTAGACACATTAGAAAGCATGTTTGAAGAAGTAAAAAAGTTTTGCCTCGCTGGGGACTGCAAATTGCTCCTGAAAAAATACAAAGAAGAGATTCTATTAATTACTTAGGATATAAGATAGAGTTACAAAAATTAGACCCCAAAAGGTACAACTGAGGAGAGATCATTTAAAGACTCTTAATGATTTTCAAAAGTTGTTAGGAAGCATTTCCAACTTATTGGGTATCATGGGAATACCCAAAGATGGACTACAAAATTTGGCTAATACTCTAGAAGGGGACAAAGAATTAAATAGTCCAAGAGAATTATCAGCCGAAGCTGAGAAGGAATTGGCTCTAGTAGAAAAGACAATTCGAGAAGCACATGTGGATCGTGTGGATCCACAACTTAAATGTATTCTTGTCATATTCCCCTCCAGACATTCCCCCACAGGTATTTTGATGCAGAGGGAAGATATTATATTGGAATGGATATTCCTACCACGTAAAGCAAATAAGAAATTAAAGACTTATATAGAAAAGATCTCTGATTTGATTCAGAAAGGTAAATTAAGACTTCGTTAGTTGACAGGAATGGACCCAGCAGAAATTGTAGTACCTTTAACTAATGAGGAAATTTCGTCACTATGGAAAGATAATGAATACTGGCAGAGAGCCTGCAGTAACTTTTTGGGAGAGATTAACAACCATTATCCCAAAAGCAAGAGAATAGAATTCATAAAGAAGACTGAATGGGTCCTTCCTCACATTGTACGACACAAGCCAATTTCTGGAGTCCTCACATTCTATACAGATGCAAATAAATCAGGGAAAGCAGGATACAAATCAGGAGACTTAAGTAAAGTAGTACAAAGTCCATACAGCTCTGTACAAAAGGCAGAACTATATGCCATTCTTATGGTACTGATGGACTTCACAGAACCCCTCAATATAGTCACTGACTCTCAATATGCAGAGAGAGTTGTTTTATACATTGAAACTGCTGAATTTATTCCTGATAATACAGAATTAACTTCATTATTCATACAATTGCAGGAAATCATCAGAAAAAGGGAACATCCTATATATATAACACATATCAGATCCCATACAGGTCTGCCAGGACCTCTAGCACAAGGTAATGATGAGATTGATCAGTTACTAATAGGTAATGTGCTAGAAGCCTCAGAATTTCATAAGAAACACCATGTAAATAGCAAAGGTTTGAAGAAGGATTTCTCCATTACTTGGCAACAAGCTAAGGATATTGTGAAAAAATGTCCTACTTGTTCCTTCTATAACCAAACTCCATTACCTGCAGGAAGCAATCCAAAGGGTATACAAAGAAATGAAATTTGGCAGATGGATGTGTTTCATTTTGCAGAATTGGAAGATTAAAGTATGTACACCATACCATTGACACCTATTCAGGATTTCAGTGGGCAACTCCTATGAGTTCTGAAAAGGCTGATTCTGTGATTACACACCTATTAGAAGTTATGGCCATCATGGGAATACCTGTACAAATTAAGACAGACAATGCCCCAGCATATGTCTCCAATAAAATGAGACAGTTCTTTGCTTATTACAATATAAAGCATGTTACAGGTATACCACACAATCCCACAGGCCAAGCAGTCATAGAAAGATCCAATCGAACTTTAAAGGATATGCTAAATAAACAGCAACAGGTAACAATGACTCCTAGAAATCGATTGCATAGTGCTTTATTAACCTTGAATTTTCTCAATGCTGATGAGAAAGGAACAACAGCTGCGGAGAGACATTGGACGACAGACAAAACTCCTGAGCTAAACCAGCCGGTTTATTTCAAAGATGTGTTGACCTCAGAATGGAAACCTGGATATGTCCTACATTGGGGAAGGGGTTTTGCTTTTGTTTCCACAGGAGAAGAAAAGCTATGGATACCAACAAAATTAATAAAAATTCGATTCGAACAGGAGAAACCCCTTGATGAGGAGAAGTAAAAGATCATCCACCAATGTGACATCTCTTCAGGTTGTAAGAAAAATTTAACAATCAAAGGTTGGGGTAGGGTTCTGTTTTTGTCTTTCCAGGATAATGGAAATACCCATCTTCCAGAAATCATAAGGCCTTGGATATCCAGATGTTTACAGCAGAAAGAAAGAATCTATTGGTACCAATCTACACAGGGTAAGATATCACTGTCTAACATCTATATCTCTATCAATCTAGAATAGTTGTGGTTCCAATTTAATTATAAACCAAGCTGGCTTTGGAGATGGAACTGGCTCACTCCTTCTCTAAACCCAAGCATATTGATAAAAGAAAAGGTTGAGAGATTCTTCAGTCCCATATCAGAAGAGCCCTCTGGTGTGAGACAGAAGGGAACCAATTATAAGGGACCATTATCTTCAAGATTCTAATTCTCTCCATGCTTACTCTTGATTTCTTGGAATCCTTTCTTACATGTCATGACATCTTTAAATCCAAACCTTCCATTCTGATAAAAAAATAAGTTTTTTCCAATAGCAATCTCTGAAGTCTCCAGAAGGAAGATGGGGCCCCCAACAACAACAACTCTACCCAATCCAGAATGATGCCATGGTAATCATCATCATATTACACTTCTTGCCAAAATTTCAGACAATCTTACCCATTACTCTGAGAGTTGTTGCAGAATCTACAGTTAGTCTAACTGAGATTTAACTATCTGAGCTTTCTCACAATACCCAACAGAGATACCATCGCTTCCTAAACAGCAGGAAGCAATTCTAAGAAAACGACGCCCCTTCTCCCTAAGGTTTCATATTTCTCAGGGTTATGGATAATGGTTCTAGGGTTGGGGGGTGGAAGAAACTGTTAAACTCAGTACTCTCCTTAAGGAAAGAAAATATGTCTCAAAAAAAAAAAAGGGAAAAGAAGAAATGGAATGGATAGGTATAAGATATTATGGTAGACTGTCATATACATTAGTAAACAAATTTAGTAATATACCAGCCTTTGCACTGTTATGAATCCTTATATGTTGATACAAATATAAACTTTTTCCATTCCTATTTAAGATAATTTGTATATTGATACAAATACAGAACTATGTTTGTTATATTGTACATATATTTTTACTCTTATGTGAAATATTTGTATATTGATACAAATGTGAATTTATATCTGTCATACTGTATGTATGTTCTACTTCTGTTTAAGATATTCTGTATACTGATATATATTTAGGATTATTATCATATTGCATATTGCACTATACATTCCTATCTCTGTTAAAGATATTTTGTGTATTGTCACAATTTAAAGTCATTGTCCTTTTACTGTGCATTTGCTTACAGACTGTTTGCCTTATTTATAGGAAGCTTAGTCCTTAGGTTGTTTAGGTAGACAAGACTTACATAGTTATTGTCACCTGTGCTTGTCATCTCTATAATTATGTTAGTTAGGTCATCCAGATCTAAAAATAAGGACATTCTAATTTTGTCTCTCTCCTACTTGTATCCCATTTCTTTATCATGTCTTATTGCTGTGCCTATGAAATCAGGCAATGTATATGTATGCCAGGGTGCTCAGTAAATAATCCACTCAAAATGGCTGCTCTATTATGGGGAGGGGAGTGTCGTTATTGTGAATAAGAGAGAGAGAACAGACCTGGGCGGTGGTGGCGCATGCCTTTAATCCCAGCACTCGGGAGGCAGAGGCAGGCGGATCTTGGTGAGTTCGAGGCCAGCCTGATCTACCGAGCGAGATCCAGGAAAGGCACAAAGCTACACAGAGAAACCTTGTCTCGAAAAACAAAAAAAAAAAAAAAAAAAAAGAAGAGAGAGAGAGAGAGAGAGAGAGAGAGAACAGCCAGAGTCATCTGGAAGAGTCCAGAGCAGTCACGTGGAGGCAGTGCTTAACTCACCATCTTACCCCAGAAGTTGGTATTGTAACATCATTCAAATTGTTACATTAAATACTTTTCTTATTAATTTTGTCACAATTGATCTTTATCATCATTTTTCTCTTCTGGATTTGCCAGCGTTTCAATTTGTATTATCTCATCAGTTTTACTTAGATCTACAATTTCTGTCTTACCTGTCATTTGTTTGTTTATTTTGTGTGTGTGTGTACAGGCTGGATGTTGACAGAAGATGCTTTCCTTTGTCACTCTCCACCTCGTTTTCCTTTTTGTTGTTGTTGTTGTTGTGTTTTGAGATAGGATCTTTCTCTGAATCCGGAGCCCACCAATTCAGACAGACTAGTTGGCCAGGGAGCTTCAGGGACCCTCCTGCCTCTGCCTCCCCAGCCCTGAGGTTACGGTGCCTGCAGCCATGCCCCACTATTTTATAAATATGGGCTCCAGGGTCCTCATGCCTGAGAAGACAATAAAATTTAAATTTTCCCCTTTAAAAATTCACGTTGGAAGCGCTTGTGGTTTTGTGGGGTGAACTCTACTTTCAATCCTGCTCATTTGCATTACCTAAGGATTTGATTTTCTTCTGAGTCCCACCTCTCTCTCCCACATCAACTGTGTTCCGAGAAGCAGCTCGTCCACACTCTCTGTTTGGTCCATGATGCATGTCCACACTCACTGCTGGGTCCACCATGTATCTCCACTTTTGAATCGGCTGGAGGGGGTGTCTTTAGATTTCCCAAAGGTGACTTTCATTTTATGGTTATGAGTTTGTTTTATTAACTGTGGTTCAGGAGAGTGGTCTTTATAATGTCCTTTTCTTAGTATTTCATTACAGATCATCAGCAGCAGACAATACAGAACATAACGTACCAGCGCACATGAACCCAGCAGCCCGGCTGACGCATCTCAGCCCTTGCTGACCTGCTCAGCTCCCTAGGAGCTGTTGTCCCCACACTCTGGAGAGGTCGTGTGTGGGACATTGCTCTTTTGTTCATTTCTGAGTGTTTTCATGGACTCACTATAGATGTTTAGAACAGTAATGACCACTTGCCTCCCTGCCTGTTTCAAGCGAAGTCATTCTGTCTGTCTGTATGCTTTGGCTGCATGGTGACCAGCCATCTTGAAGGTGCCAGCTCTCTCTTCTTCGCACATCTATGTCTTCTTGTCATGGCTGGGAATGACTTTTGGTCACAGGGTGTCTCCATAAGTGCTCACTGCCACCTCTTTTGTTCATTTATTTTAGTTTCATTGTAAATTCAGAATTTGGGTCCTTTGTCAGTTACATACTGTTGGTGAAGGTAACTGTCATCTGCAGGGTCCAGAACAGAGTGTCTCACGGACTCGAGACTGTGAGGCCCTTTCTGCTCCCAGAATCCCTTCTTAGGGCATATCCTCCACCTCCACACCCATGCCTCCGAGGCGCTAGAGAACAGACATGCTCCAAGAGCTGTGGCCTGGAGGTGGCGGATTATTGCCAGCAATTTTGTTTCCAGATACCACTGTGTGGCTCTAACTGCAACAGGCTGGACCAGGGCAGATAGGGTACCCCCAGCCAAGAAAAGGAGCTTGGGGTCAAGTCCCAGGAAGCAGGGACAGGGGCTCTCCAGGGAATGTGCTCAGCACCCCTAGCAAGGATAGATGGCCCATGCAAAATGTCATCTATCAGGGTGTGCTTTAGACTTGTGACCAGGGTTTCTGTGAACTGGTCATCAAACAACCCTGCCATGCACCAAAGCCTCCCAACCCCTTGGGAGAGCAGGTATCCAGCCATGCTGTTTTATGAAGACCATAGGCCAGTGAGAGTATATGGTAGGAACCTCCCAGACCCAAGTTCTCTACAAAGAACAGCTCCTAAGACTCACCAACCAGGACAGGGAAGCTTGGGGGAGTCAGGGTAGCCAAACTCACGCCCAGGATGGGTGCCACTGTCAGACCCCCACTGTTGTGTCCCTGAACACAAGTTTATCCCCTGGACATACCTATGGACAGGGAATGCCAGCTTCTGACACAATAGAAGGGGATGGACTCAGTGCTCTTGTGAGCAACCAGGAAAGGGAATTGAGCATTATTCAGTTTA
>NC_050460.1:59161832-59250026 GCF_903995425.1 Onychomys torridus | reverse complement strand
GGACACCACCCAGCTCCAGGTGATAATATATTTGTTGAAGGCCACATAAGCAGGAAGAAATTACTGTAGACGTGGGGGACACTGTCTCACCCTGACATGTCACATCCTCATGCAGCCACTGGTGGCCTGCCTGAGGCCTGAGAGCATGGAGACCAGTTCACACCGAGTGAAGCTTCAGTGTTTCATTCAGTGAGGCTACTGTCTAGATTCCCAATCAGTCAGCAGCAGCACAGGGGACAGAGGCTGGTGTGGCTGTGGGTGCCCTGAGTCCTGTGCTCTGCCTGCACTCTGGGAGGCAGCAGAGTCTGTGGCATGGGCAGAGATCTGCAGCCACCCAAAATCTTTGAGAGCACATGGCAGGATGGCAGGGGCCTCATCTCTGTCCTTCCAAACACAGGTTAGTGGCCTCCCCCACCTCATGCTCTTGTCATCACAAGACTCCTGACCACAGGCTAGCCCACTATGGACTGACACCTCTAAAACTGTGAACCCAAAGTGTTGTTTGCAGTGGCAGAATGCTGCCTCATGTTCCCGAGGCCTTCTCTAGCCTCCCTTTCACCCCACTATGTCCTGAAGTCACATCTCACCCCGCATGTGACTGTGACGGTTACTGGACATAGGCTAGGGGCAGAGGCACTGGCCTGGGGACTCTGCGTTGCTGTTGCTGTGACCCCCACATGAGGGATGTCACATTGCCCTGCTCCCGCTGAGTTTCACCCAGGACCAACTCTGACCTGGGGGTTAATTGTCAAGTTGAAGGAGTACCTTACTTGGTTCTCACTCCCCACCTTATTTTATTGCTGTGATAAATCTTCACTCGATACAGTTAACTTACGATGAGACAATAGGCTCACTCTATTTTCTCAGTGAGAATCACTTGGTGTGCACAGCTCAGCTCAGCAGCAGGGATGGAGACCGGATCAGGGCACCCAACACATCTGTGTGGACCAAAGTGTAGGAGACAGAGAAGGTGCTGCTTCCCTAGGGACCCAGAGCCCTGGGGTAGGGGTGGGCTGAGGCTTCTTGTGTTTTTCCCGGATCTGCTGCCAGGTTTCTTTCTGGGGAGATGCTGGCTGCATAGACCAGGCCTGAGCAGTAATATGGGTCAGGCCAGGTAGGGTGGGTCAGAGAAAGATCCTGAGGAGTCACAGAGGAAAGCACACTTGGGACTCAAAGATATCCTGTCCTCAAGCACAAGGAATGGACTCACTGTATCCTATGGCCTTGCGTGACCTCTCATCCTAGAAACTGTAAAGATGGGAAGCCACTGCATGCACACTGTACAGCCTGGCAGGAGGAGCATGATCCCACAGGAAGGGAGCCCAGCCCACATCATCTGTGTACAGCTGTGGCTCCACACCACACAGGACTGACTCCCAGTACAGGAGGCTTTTTTTTGAGCCAGAAAGGTAGATAGCAGATCTCAGGGAGCTCTAGCTATATGGACATGGTAGGTGAGGTGCAGAGAGCAAGGGATTGATGCACCGTGGGGTGCTCTATGTCCTCTATGTCCTGAGGCTGAGCAGTCATGCATGGGAACTGTGAATGAGAGCAGTTGCCCAGGCTCACCACAGGCTGGAGATGGCCAGAGCAGGGGACCTACCCCAGGGCTAAAAGCATTAGGTCTACATGGAGAAGCAGCTCCTCCTGGTCATGGTGTGGACCTTGTTGTCAGGCACAGACTCTGTGGTCAACCCCATCAGAGTGTCACCAATAGGGACCCATGAGAGGATAGAGCTGGCTCACAGGAGTGTCCCTCCAGGAAGGAGACATCACCCTTCAGTGGGGTGAGGGGGGACCCACAGAACAAAACAGCACGCTCAGACCACAGTGGGAAGTAATCTACAGAGCGGGCCAGCACAGTCCAGGATGGAAGCAATGGACAGAAAGAAATCCAGAATGGCAGTGCCAGTGAAATTAGTAGACAGAGAGTAAAATAATGGCATTAATGATGTGCGAGGACCAGACCAAAAGCAGGAGTGTGCTCAGGGGAGGCCGAGAACAAAACAGACACCCCGAGGTGAAAAACCGAGGAATAGCAAGAAAAATTCCAAATGACCAAAGATGAGACAACACAGAAGAAAAGAACCAGCAGATGAAGTTCTCCAAAGAAGGACCTCGAGCAACATCTAAAGAAGTACATGGAGGCACAGTTGAGGGCAAGGCAGAGCCAGAGCTGCGGGCACAGCACTGAGCAGCCTGACACACTTAAAACCATAGTATGAGAGGAAGGTCTGGGCCAGGAAGCTGATTAAAGAGAAAGTGCCCAACAGTTTTCCAAATCTGAAATAAAATTGATGAGTACCCAGAAAACTTGAAGCATTTCCCGACACCCACCCGTCAACTGACATCTAAGCAATGTTCTGTCCAACAGTGGAAAGCTTCGTTTAAGCATACGTGAACACACACAAAATAAGCCCCTTCCTCAGCCCCATGAGCCATAGCCCATCTCATGGACTGAAATCCAGACTGTATCCAGATATCAGCAGAGCAAGGAGTCACCCACAGGAGAGCTGCAAGACTGTGGAAATTAAAGAGAATGTGTAAAAGTAGCCCGCAAGCCAAAGATAAGATCACCATGGGAATCAGGATGTATTCTGAGCAAAACAAAAATGAAATCACACATCGCCCTCTGAGATGAAGCTAGCACAACATGTAGGGAGTGGTGCTCTGTGATTCTTCTTGGTAAACAAGGGAGGCCCAGAGTCTGTGCTTTGACTCAAAGCTGAAGATGAGGTACAGAGAAGCCATGCATACCAGCTAAATGAAGGCCATGAGCAGTGGGACCAGGTAGCTCCAAGAGGAAAGAGCTGAGGCCGGGGTCTTGCATTTTGGAATGACAAAATGGACATTTTTAGCTAGCTTTACTGGTCAAGAAAAAGGAAGAAGTAAATGACTCATACTAGAAAAGGAAAGAGGGTCATCACCCCAGAGTCTGTGGACACCAAAGGGACAATGCAGAAGGCAATGGCTATTGGTTAAATTATTAAGGCCACTCCACGTAGTTAAAAGGGAGGTTTATTTTGTGGGGTAACTTACAAATGAAGGGGTAGGTTACAGGGTCTGGCAAGGGTATAGCGCAGTCCGGCGGTGTTCTCTGGAGAACTCTGCTCGGTCTACCTCCAGCGTCCAGAGTCTGGGAACCAAGCGAGCTCTTCCTGATCCTTGGTCTTCCACTTCCTCCTCCGCCCTGCCTTGTGGGCGTGACCATTACTGAAGCCTCAGTGGGGGTTGGAACTTCCAAGCCAATGCTGGGATGGCTACCCACTACATCTCCCCCTTTTGTCTAAATAAGAAAGCTCTAACCTAATACAAGACTATATACAAAGAGATGCTTATCAAATATTGTCTAGGAGTAATGAGGGATAATGACCTAGATAAGTTGGAATTACAATAAGTACAAACAATATCAAGCAAAAAACATATAGTAAAATCCAGGGAAGTCTAGGGCATGGGTAGGTGGCGTGTTACAAAGATCATTCCAAAAGGTGTCCTATCCTAAAGAACCTGAGTCTAATACTTAATATATCCTATCTAAGATATTATATATGTATATATACTAAGTTGTAACTATAACTGCTAATCTCCAACCTCATCAAAGACCTGAGAAGGAATATAATAATACCTGAGGAATGGGAGAAGGATGCAAGCAACTTTTGGGAGTCTTGCAAGAGTAGACAGAGACAGCTAGCAGCCTGGACAGTCACCTAATGTTTCTCAGCATTGTTGGTGCATTCAAATTGGCTACAGGCCTAGAGTATCTGACAGACCATTTTCAGAAGCAGGAATTCTGAAAGACCGTCTTACCCTGTCTTGGCAAAGTATAGTGGTCGCTTTCCTTGTGTCCCGCTTGTCCAGAAAGGACAGCATTTGTACTGTCAGCAGTTGAGGCAAGGGCAGTTCTTTGCCCAGTAGGCCATTTTGTGCCAAGAAGACAAACTTCCAAATGGAAATGTCTTAGAAGCCCAACATTCTCTCGGGAACAAATTGGTGCTGCCAGGAGCAATTATGTCTCACGTCAACAGAATTCTAAGTTATTTAAATGCCCATGTTCTCTAGGTCCATGAAGTGTTTGAAGATTACCTGTCCATCTGACCTATGTATTTTTTAGGCAGTATTCTTCTGTAAAAGCCCCCAGTGATTCCACCAGAAATGCCTAAATCTGATAAACACTTGTGGCAGAATATAAAATCACCACACAGATATTCCAATGATGAACAGACTGAGAAAAAAAACAAACACAGAACCCCACTTTCAGTTGTCTCAGAGAACAAAACACTTACAAATAAACCAAGGAGTTGAAAGGAAGAGAGGGAAGAGCCCTAGTGGGAAGGAGGATTTCCATGGTCATAGAGCTGAGAACCAGTAACGTGAAAATGGTCGCGTTACCAAAGCAACCTATAGTCAATACACACTCATTAAAATTCCAACGACCTTCTCTAGAGAAATAGGAAAATAAGTCCTAAAATTCACGAGGAAGCACGAAAGAACTTGATTTTTTTTTTCCAAGACAGGGGTCTTTCTGTACATCCCTGACTGTCCTGGAACTCGCTCTGTAGACCAGGCTGGCCTCAAACTCATAGATCTGCCTGCCTCTGCCTCCCAAGTGCAGAGATTAAGGTGCACACCATCATAGGCCCTCTTGAAAGACTTTGAATTTTTAAAGCATTACTGAACACAAAGATCAGAGCTGGAGGTGTCACACTGACTCATCTCAAAGTGTGCAACAGTTGTGAGTCCCCAAAGCAGCATTTTGCCAGAACAAAAGTAGACATGTAGACCAGCGAACCAGAAGACCCAACTACAGGGGGAAAAGGTGCCAGGAGGCTGGAGAGATGGCTCTGTGGAAAAGGTGCTTTCTGCACCAATGTGTTGACCAGAGCAGATTCCCAGCACTCGGGTGAAAGCTGGGTACAGCTGCAAGTGTCTCTACCCTCAGCACCGGGGAGGCAGAGGCAGGGGGATCCCTGGAGCTCACTGGCCAGCCAGTCTAGCTGAATTGGAGAACTACAGGTTCAGTGAGAGATCCTATCTCAAAAAAATAAAGTGGTGAGTGACTGAGGAAGATACTCAGTGTTGACCTCTAGATCCCCTCCCCACAACTACAAACTGTGCCAAAAATGTCTCTGGGGAAAGACAGCCTTTTCAGCTAAAGATGCTAGGAGAACTGGATTGTAGTTTATGCTATGGATCACAAGAATAGTGTCCATTCCCAGAAAGCCTTCAAAGCCTCCAAAATAAGGGCATCAACCCAGGAAGAAATCACAAGGAGCCATCACTGAAGAAAAATGAAGGAAAAGACACAGGAATAGTAAGGAAGACACAGGATAACAGCAGAACACCAATGCGGGGGTGGGGCAAGGGTTGAGGGGAGCCCAAGGCTGAGGGAGGGTAAGGTTTGAGGGAGGGCCAAGGGCTGGGGGGGTAAGGGCTGAGGGAGGGCCAAGGGCTGAGGGGGGCCAAGGACTGGGAGGCGGTAGCGCCAAGGGCTGAGATGGGTGCATCCCTGCGAGATGAGGAAAGTTGAGCATTGGGTTGGGGAGGGCTGGTCAACTCAGACTGGCCTGTGAATTCAGAGTCCTAGAAGTGATGTTTACAGGAAATAACACAATCAGTTACTGGAGGTGTCTGTGTCCTCAGAGCTTGGGGACACTTAGGGGACAGTCTGGGAAGATGTAATGACCAGAGTAGAGGGAAACAAAAACAGAGGACATGACCAGCTCCAAGAGGGAGAAGCAAAACCAAAATGCATGTGAATACACAGATTAGGCCTGTCCGCCCACACAGAAACATTCAACGAAGGTAAGGCTGGTATAGACATGAAATAAAGTGACATTAAACCATAAATGGTGGGTGCTCTGGTTTAAGTGCACACTGAGGGGGTACTGTCTTGAGCATGGGAGGAGGGGCTATCGGGAGGCAACAGTGAGAGAGAATGCTGTCCCCCACAGTAGGGAACTGGGTCATATCTACAGACAAAAACTGAACCCCCCCCAAAAAAAAAACCAGAATGAGCATGTTATTTTCATAAGTAATTGTACAACAAAAGAGTGTGGGATGGAGAAGAGGGACCCCTGAGTCTGTGGGATGGAGGAGAGGGGCCTGCTGGGTCTGTGGGATGGAGGAGAGGGACCCTGAGTCTGTGGGATGGAGGAGAGGGACCCCTGAGTCTGTGGGATGGAGGAGAGGGACCCTGGGTCTGTGGGATGGAGGAGAGGGACCCTGGGTCTGTGGGATGGAGGAGAGGGACCCTGGGTCTGAGGGATGGAGGAGAGGGACCTTGGGTCTGTGGGATGGAGGAGAGGGACCTGCTGGGTCTGAGGGATGGAGGAGAGGGACCCTGGGTCTGTGGGATGGAGGAGAGGGACCTGCTGGGTCTGAGGGATGGAGAAGAGGGACCCTAGGTCTGTGGGATAGAGAAGAGGGACCCCTGAATCTGTGGATGGAGGAGAGGGACCTTGGGTCTGTGGGATAGAGAAGAGGGACCCCTGAATCTGTGGATGGAGGAGAGGGACCCTGGGTCTGTGGGATGGAGGAGAGGGACCTTGGGTCTGTGGGATGGAGGAGAGGGGCCTGCTGGGTCTGAGGGATGGAGGAGAAGGACCCGCTGGGTCTATGGGATGGAGGAGAAGGACCCTGGGACTGAGAGATGGAGGAGAGGGACCCGCTGGGTCTATGGGATGGAGGAGAAGGACCCGCTGGGTCTGTGGGATGGAGAAGGTGGTCACCACCCGCAGGAACAGAGGGTCCTGCAGCATGGAGAGGGCATGACATGGAGCCTGCTAGAGCTTGTGTTCCTGAAGATAATGTGGGAGACAGCAGAGGAGATCCACAGTCCGCAGCTCCACCCAGCCATCGCGTCATGTGGTCACTCAGGATAAGGATGTGCCTTGGCTCAGCTGTGACCCCACCCCCAGCTGTGACCCACACTCCCAGCCGTAAACTGGCTGTTTTTGTCTGGAAACCGGATGAACAACAAGGAAAAGGAAGGTGGCCACACTCTTGAGGAAACATATGTGGGAGGAGCATAAAAACCCCAGGGCCAGGCACCCCACACAAACACACTCACTCCCACTCACGATCTCACGGGCATTCCTCTTAGTCCAACCCCCACCATGGCTGACACCTGCTGCACGAGGACCTGCGTGATTGCTGCGTCCACCACCACCTCTGTCTGCTCTAGCAATCTGAGCTGCGGCAGCCGGATCTGCTCTCCCGGCAGCGCCTGCACAGGTGCCTCCTGGCAGGTGGACAATTGCCAGGAGAGCTATTGTGAGCCTCCATGCTGTGCTCCCAGCTGTTGTGCCCCAACCCCTTGCCTCCTCTGCACCCCAGTGAGCTGTGTACCCAGCCCCTGCTGCCAGTCTGTCTGCAGCAGCTGCTGCACACCCTCATGCTGCCAACAGTCTAGCTGCCAGCCAGCTTGCTGCACTTGCTCCCCCTGCCAGCAGTCCTGTTGCGTTCCTCTCTCTTGCACACCTGTCTGTTGCACACCTATCTGCAGTGTTTCCTCATGCTGTCAGCCATCCTGCTGTGGGCCTGTCTGCTGCAAGCCTGTCTGCTGCACACCCATCTGTTCTGGATCCTCCCCATGCTGCCAGCAGTCTAGCTGCCAGCCCTCATGCTGTCAATCTCCCTGCTGTGTGCCTGTCTGCTGCACACCCATCTGCTCTGGATCCCCATGCTGCCAGCAGTCTAGCTGCCAGCCCTCATGCTGTCAATCCTCCTGCTGTGTGCCAGTCTGCTGCAAGCCTGTCTGCTGCAAGCCCTGCTCCAGTGTGTCCCTGCTCTGCCGCCCTGTGTGCAGACCTGCCTGCTGTGTGCCCACCTCCTCCTGCTGTGCCTCCTCCTGCCAGCCCAGCTGCTGCAAGCCCTGCTCCAGCATGTCCCTGCTCTGCCGCCCTGCCTGCTCCCGCCAGGCCTGCTGTGGCCTCTCCTCAGGCCAGAAGTCCAGCTGCTGATGGGCCTGTTCCTGGTGCCATCTGGCTCAGGTCCCTCCCTGTGGCCCCTCTCAGCCTCTCCAGTCTGCTCCTGACTGAGATAGATGGTCCCCGCAGAAGAGGGACACCACGTGTCCCCTGTGCTGACCTGACCTCTCCTCCTACCTTTCCTGTCACTCTTCCCTGTCCCTGTGCTGCTCTGGGTCACTTAACCTGATATTAGCAGCGCACAACACCAATAAATCCATGGCCACCCAACACCCTTCTGTGTCGCTATTTTTCTTAAGTCTGAGATGAAACGTCTAGCACAGACAACAGGGAGGAAGTTGGGGCTTTAGCCTGTCGCCTCGGGAGAGGTGAGAATGAAGCAGAGAGAGATGTGTGTGTTTCATTCCCTTCTTTGTCCGTCTGTCCTTCCTGCTCCAGCTCACAAGATGGCATTGCTCACATGCAGGGTGTATTCCCCTCAGGGAACCTGCTCTCAAAACACACCCCAGGATGTACCCCGGTTCCAGTCAGGTAGGCTACAGGGAGCAGCCATCACTTGCCTCATGCTGTGAGGGCACATGACCTCCATGGAGTACAGTCTCCCTTAACCACAGGCGTATCTGGAACTGAGTGACCCTGCCCAGTGGTCATGAAGGCCTGTAGCCTCTCTTCTGAAGCTCAGGGCCTCTTTCTAGACAGATTCAACCAAGAAGCCACATGCCCAGGACTCCCAAGGACTGGTCGCCTACATATGTGGCCTGTGTTGTCCATCTGGGCAAACTTGTCTGCACCAGGCTTTCTGTGGATGCAGGAAACAGGGCAGAGGGCTGCAGCCTTCAGCACCCATAGGTCCTCTCTCTGGTTGCCGTTAGCTGTCTAAAAATCCCTGTCTCCAATGCTCTTCTGACAAGCCTGCTTCCCTGGTCCTTGGAGCAGGTATGCACCATGGCAAGGGTGGAGGAGGATGTACAGACTCCGGGAGAGTACCCTGACTCCTGTCTGTTCCCAGCCCTTGGGTGTGGCCGCCTTCCCTAGCAGCTCCATCAGCGTGATAACACTGAATCAGGATCTACCTGTCATAATTGGTCCTGACTGTCACCTTAACTGTGCTGAGAGGTGGCCTGGAAGTGATGAGATGCAGCTCTAAGCATGCGTGTGATGGCATGTCCAGAGAGATCTAATATGCCCTGGTGCCTCACCCAGTGTTCCAGCACAGCCTGGCTGCCCACCCTGGCTGCCAGCTCTCTTCTGCACAGGGATGCCTCCCCTGACACTGCACTGTGCTTTTGTGCCAAAGTGCTGGGACAGTCCTAGGAGACCAGAACTGGGTAGAGCTGAGAAGGCCCAGCTCTGAGCAGCCTGGGGGCATGGGCGACCCTCCTGAGTCAGGAGATGCAAGTATCTGTCAGTCATAGCTCCAGACTCACTTTCCCAGTGGCCATACCCCAGCCCTGGCCTCAGCTTAGTCAGATCCATGCTGTGGGGGGTCTGAGGATGTCCTCAGCCCTCTGCCCATGGACAGTATCTGGTAGACCCTGAGAAGGCTGTGGGCTCTTATGCAAGGGTTCATGGTCAATTGAACTCACAAACTTGGGCAACAACATGGCTGTGACCCAGAAACACTGGGGTGTGGCCTCTCAGTGACCAGGTGATGCTCATGAGATGATGGATGAGCGTGTGACCACTTGGCAGGAGGAAAGGTTACCTAAAGTTAGACACTCGTGGCCCTGCAGACTTTTGAGACAACAGACTCCAAGGAATTGGAATGTCCCTGGGAGTTTTATGCTGGAAGAAGGAAAAAGCTGAGCCTGGTCCTAGCCAGAGGAGGAGTTTGTCTCCCAGAATACCTTGCAGGAGCCACTGGAGCCCAAACAAGGATGGTGGGCAGGACGACATCTTGACCAGCACTGCCGGCTGTGCATACCTGCTACCCTCTACTTCAACTTTACCCTGGTGTCAGAACACTGAAGACGGACTTGGGGTGGTGTTTTCACTGGACCTCTCCTGCTCTTCCCCATGTGGCTGCACTTTAAAAAAAAAAAAAAAACCCTTTCTCTGCTGTTCACCAATACTTGTATAATTGGTACATCAAGGCCCGTGGCAAGTGTGGCATGTCAGGGCTGCAGATCTCTGAACCGGCTGCTAAGAGAGTCTTGACTGAGAGCTCAGAGACATGGAAAGCTGTCAAGCCTGGCTGGACAGGTCTGGACAGTTCCTTCCCTATGGCCACATGGGCATCTGGAGATGGCTCAGTGATTAAGAGCACTGACTGCTCTTCTAGAGGACCCGGGTTCAATTCCCAGCACCCACATGGCAGCACACAACTATCTTGAACTCCAAGATCTGACACCCTCACACAGATATACATGCAGGTCATGCACCAATGCAAATAAAGTAAAAATAAATGAATTATTTAAAAAAAGACTGAACTCTGGGCTACCTTAGTGTCTCTGAGAAAGGGGTTCATCCCTATCTCCCCCAAACCCAGCCATGGTACAAACCCAGCCATGGTGAAGGACCAAAGCAGCATTCACTAGGCATCAGGGACAAGCTGATAAAGGCACAAAATTGCCCAGCCCTTTGGATAGGCCAGAATAAAATATCTAATAAAGCCAATCACTCAAGCTCACTATGAAGATGTAGGAATTGGTAGCATGGCCTCAGATGACACAGTCTTAGGGTCATGGTCTTGGAACACATGGGTCTTTTGTCACCTCAGACTCCCTTCACCCCACAATCCAGTGACTCTGGGATATCTAATCTATAGAAAGTGGTGAGGGGCAGAACACCAAGATGCAGCTCGGCTGGGCCCCACACTCAGCCTGTGTCACCCTGGGAGTCACACAGCATAGGTTCCACAGACAGAACCCAGGGCTGAGCACCCACACTCCTGAAATGGAGGCAGGGGTGTGAAGCCATGTGTCTTGTCTGGGGACACATGCATCAGTACTTTGTGAAGACATGGAGAATGTCACCTCTTAGTGTATTTCCCAGAGAAATGGTGGGGGACTTTTCCTAAGTGTTACTGTGGAATAAATGACCCATCGGAACCTCCCACCCCACCCCCAGCTTAGCTGGAATTCATAAATTCCACAAACAGTTTTATAGCTCCACACCGCTTCCCTGGCACAGTTTCCCCACCTCAGAAAAGCTGAGGGCAGCTGGCAAGAGGCAGCCACCTGCCCTCAACACAGGCTTCTGGCGGTGACCCATATGCCCAGCCCTCTCTCATTCTAGCATATGGAACCACCTAGAACTCACTGCTGTGATCTTGGATTTCATCCTTCCTCGGGTGCTCAGCACTCCCTGTCACCCAAGGACTACAGTGTTGTAAAATGACAACGTCACTGAACAAAACTGCATGCCAACTTCCCAAGAAGACCCTGTATCATATTCTGCGTCTCCCTCCCCAAAGCAGAATTTGACCAAGTGCAGGCACTGTCCTGTCCCCAACCACACTTCAACCAGCAGAGTCCTCCAGGTCCAGGCTGCAAAAGTCTTTATCATGAACACCCTTCGTGAGACAGGTGACCATCTCAGGCAAGGCCATTAAGGACAGAACCTTCTCTGGAGGCCAGACACTCACACACACAGAGCCATATTCCAGGCCATGTCCCCAGTGGTGCACATTACCCAGTCATCATGGAAAACTGTCAGGTATTGGACAAGAGAGGCGGGCAGTGTGCCAGCCAATGTGGCCTGTGACAACAGGCCTTAGCTGTGTGCTCTGCATAGACACTCAGAGCCCTCTGACCTGGATCACTTGACATCAGGAAATAAACACCAGAGGAGGCTGTTGTGTACAGACACACTGTTCTCTGATGAGTTTTTCATTGTTTTGGTGGTGGTGGTAGTGGTGGGGTTTTTATTTGTTTGTTTTGTTTTGTTCTGTTGTTTGTTTTTTTAAGGTTTTGAGGCAGGGTCTCAATAGCTAGTCCAGACTGGCCTCAACCTTGAGACCTGCCTGCCTCAGCCTCTCTGACTTCTGATGAGATCTTACAATGATTCTCCACTGGCTCTTCCCTTTTCGGCTCCCCAGTAGCCATTGGTACAGGATGGTGCCTCCAGCTGGCCCTGAAGAGTATGGCCACCAGGCCTCCACCAGTGGCTGACATCTTACATACCAAGAGTGGATCTTCGAGCTACCAGGTTTGCTACCTATTTCTTTCTCCCAGAAACCAGGTCTCAGATTCCCACAGTCTCTCCACCTGGACAGAAGGTACCAGCGAGCCTGCTGCAACCTCATCACTCTCAGAGTTGAGCTCTCCACCTCTCCCTTGAGCTCCCAGCAAGCCCTGCTCCCCAGACCACCCAGGTCCAAAGCTGTGCTTAGTCAGGAAGAGGAACTTCCTATAATGCACACAACAGGAAGAAAGCTGCGTCTCTCTCTGGGAAAACACAGGTTGGAGGATAAAAGGCCCACAGGCCAGCACCTCACACACACTCACATACACACTCACTCACTCACTCACTCTCCTCCAGCCGACCCCACCATGGCCGCCTCCACCATGTCTGTCTGCTCTGACGCCTGCACCAACTCCTCCTGGCAGGTGGACGACTGCCCAGAGAGCTGCTGTGAGCCCAGCTGCTGTGCCCCCAGCTGCTGCCAGCCCAGCTGCTGTGCCAGCCCAGCTGCTGCCAGCCCAGCTGCTGTGCCCCAGCCCCCTGTACTACTCTTATCTGCACCCCAGTGAGCTGTGTGTCCAGTCCCTGCTGCCAATCTGTCTGCACACCCTCATGCTGCCAGCAGTCTAGTTGCCAGCCCTCATGCTGTCAATCCTCCTGCTGTGTGACCCTTTGCTGCAAGCCTGTCTGCTGCACACCCATCTGCTCTGGATCCCCATGCTGCCAGCAGTCTAGCTGCCAGCCCTCATGCTGTCAGCCATCCTGCTGTATGACTCTTTGCTGCAAGCCTGTCTGCTGCACACCCATCTGCTCTGGATCCTCATGCTGCCAGCAGTCTAGCTGCCAGCCCTCATGCTGTCAGTCATCCTGCTGTGTGCCAGTCTGCTGCAAGCCTGTCTGCTGCACACCCATCTGCTCTGGATCTTCCTCATGCTGCCAGCAGTCTAGCTGCCAGCCCTCATGCTGTCAATCCTCCTGTTGTGTGCCAGTCTGCTGCAAGCCTGTCTGCTGCAAGCCCTGCTCCAGTGTGTCCCTGCTCTGCCGCCCTGTGTGCAGACCCGCCTGCTGTGTGCCCGCCTCCTCCTGCTGTGCCTCCTCCTGCCAGCCCAGCTGCTGCAAGCCCTGCTCCAGTGTGTCCCTGCTCTGCCGCCCTGCCTGCTCCCGCCAGGCCTGCTGTGGCCTCTCCTCAGGCCAGAAGTCCAGCTGCTGAGATCCAGGACCCATTGAGAGCAGTAGGGACTACCTCCCCACCAGCCTGTAGTTCTCACTCATGCAGGCACAGCTCAGAAGAAAGATGTATGCCATCTGAAGAGAAACCAGAGTAGAGCTCAACCACTTAGAAGGACCAGTGTGTTCCTCCTACACCTGGCCCCAGGATTGCTGGCTCCCTTTCCCTCCCTGCCTATCTGATGACCCTGCTTCTGTGGTCAGCTGTACCACTCTAGACCTCTGCACTTCAATAAAGTCTCCTCTGACCCACTCCGGCTCTACTGTGACTGTCATCCTGGGGCCTCACTCTGGGGCCTGCACCCTCCCACCCTCCCTGTATCTCCAGTTGTAAAGCTCGGAGTCATTTCCTAGACCCACAGCTCCTGTCCCCTTGTTCCATACTCTATACTGGGGTGGGCTTCCTCCTGCTCTGGTTCTGGACCTGTACTTTCCCATCTCTGGGGCCCAAGGAGTGACTTTGATAAACCCACTGAAAGGGCTTCATGGTGAGGGAGAGAGGTATGCCGAGGAGGGTAATGGAGGGTGTGTCCTCATCCGGAGAGCCTAGGAGAAACTCAGCATGGCATGGTGGCTTTCCAAGAATTCCAGGACTGAGGGAAGCTGCTCTGTGGATCCCACCACCTCATCTAGGTGCCAGCACAGTGCCTGTCACCAACAAGGCAGAGGTAGGGCCTTGAGGTTCCTTGGTCATTCCCACAAGCTGACCACATCTCCCTGCAAGGTGCACAGCCTAGGAACATGGTATCAATTGCAGACAGCTCAGCTGAAGGGAATTCATCAGCTCCAGCCACAGCCCACAGCTCAGGGGCCGAGGATCCTATTTCTAGTGTCACAGGGTCCCTTCCTGTGTGGTACAGGGTCCTATTCCTGGGTAGCAGATGGTCCCTTCCTTGATGGTGCAGGGTCCCTTCTTGGGTGACACCCTCCTAGGAGTGGTAAAGAACAATGACAGTGTTTGCTGCCACCAATCCTGTCTGGTTCTTCTTGGCCAATTGTCCCCACCTCCTCTTCTTGGTTCAATGGCAAATGACTGAGGAGACCAGGTATGCACCTTAGAGGGACAGCTGAGTCCTGACCCTCCTCCCCTGTAAAGTGTTTGGATCTGACCAGTATCTAACCAGAGACTAAGTGCTTCAGGCCATGACCAGAGATGCTTATAAACATCAGATCAGGTTTATGATGTCTGAGGAAACCCCATCACCATACAGAGGATGCTGTTGCTGACATAGGAGTTATACAGCAACTCCCTCCCCCTTGCTGTCTGTGCTACACCAGCCTGAGCTGCTAGAGTGCCCTACTCTTGTGTAGCTCACAGAGACAATGGTCTGTCTGACTCCAATACACACACTCACTAGAACCAAAGGTGCTCCAGAGAGGTCACACTGTGGTACCCAGAGATCAACCCCCACTTCAGGACAAATTGATGTCCCCAGACAGAAATGCCTTTGGGTAAGCCACTAAGGCCATCCCTGACAGTGGCAGGGACATCCATTTCATCAGATGTACAAATCTCAACCCAGAACAAGGAATATGAAGAACAATGTGACTTTTACAGCAATGATTTGCAGGTGCCAATGATGTTGAAGTGAGTGAAATGCCCAATAAAGGATTTAAAAAACAGCTGTTAAAACACTCAATGAGCTGAGACCCAAGGGTATACAGATAAATTGTTAAATGAAATTAGGAAACTATGTGGACTGTGAACGAGAAACTCAGGAAAGGGTTTTGTTTTTGTTGTTGTTTTGTATTGTTTTAATAAAAGGAACCAACCAGAAATCTTGAAAAGGAGGAGAACCATAATCCAGATAAAGAATTCAGCTGAAAGCCTCAGCAGCAGATTCAATCAAATAGAACAAACTATGTCAGGGCTTGAAGACAGGTCTTTTGAAATATCACATTCAGACAGAAATAAAGCGGGGAGGGAATGGAGAGAGCATAGGAGATCTTTAGGACACCATCAGTCATCAGTGTCACCATCACTGGCATACCTGAATGGGAACAGAGAAAAGTTCAGAGCATAAAAAAATCTACACAATGATATCTTACTGGAAAATTCCTTAGGAAAGATGTGGACACCAGGGAAGGGAAGAAAGTTCAAAGAACATTAAACAGACTGATAGAAAAACCCTCACCACTGAATATTATAGTCTGGCTGTCAAACAGCAGGACAGAAAGTACTTAAAATCTGCAAGAGAGAAGCATCAAGTCCCATTTGACAGCAACTCCCTCTCCCCCAGATCGGATGCAGACTCCTGAGCAAAATTCTGCAGGCCAGAGAGTGTGGAACAGTGTGTTAAAGTTCTACAAGGAAATAACTGTCAACCAAGATTACAAGCCCAGCAAGGCTTCAGAATCAAAGAAGAAACAAAGACCTTCCCCAATAAACAAAAATGAAGGGATTTCATTGCTAAGATATCAACCTTACAAACAGAATCTTACACCCAGAAATGGCAGAAAGTATAAATTCCCTCAGAAAAATACCAGTGAGAAATAGAAAAAGATCAAATACTATCAATTTGGCAAACCATCAAATCACAAAGACAAATAAGAGAGGAAGAAAAGAAACAAAGACCACAAAACAGCTACAAGAAAAGCAATGGTGCAAGTCCATACCTTCATCAATAACTCTGAATGTTAACAGTCCTAATTTATTAACTAAAAGGTAGAGCAGCTGAATGGATTGAAAAACAAGACCCAACGGCACACTGCCTGCAAGAAATTCACAGCTCCAGAAAGATACACAGCCAGAGAGCCTGAAGGAGAGGGATGAAAATATCTTTTTAGGCAAATGGAACTTGAAAACGGGCAGTAGTGGCTATGCTTATCTCCGACAAAACAGAATTAATACAAGCAGAAAGGAGAGACAGACATGTAACGACACAATGACCAAGGGGTCCATTCATCAAGAAGACACTATTACTAACCTATATTTACTCAATGGTGGTTGTTCAACTTAACAAAGCAAGCAACGTTCAACCAAAAGTGACACAGAACCTGATAAAATGATGCTGTGCCAGGCAACAGTCACCCCCAGCAATGGGTGGAGCATGCAAAAGTCAACAAATGCCTGAGCTGATGGCGCTGCCAACAGAAGGATGTGTGTGCTGACAGACACTGACTGGGCGTTCCAATAGCTGCAGCATACACAGCCTTTTCTATGGCACCTTGTGCTTTCTCTAGAATAGACCATATCAGAGGCTACCAAACAAGTCCTAACAAATTACAAAACCACTGAAATCACACCCATAGTGGTGTGCATCTGGAAGCAACAGCAAGTCAAACTTAGACATTCTAAAGTGCACCGAGATTGAGCTGCACATTTTATTTTTATTTTGCTACATGGTAGCAAGTTTCCTTACAGTACTGTCATACATACTTAGCTTTGGTTGAGCCTCCTCCCTCCCCTTCCCTTGTCCACTTAAACCATTCCATGCCCAGTATTGTACACTTCCAAGCTTATGTCACATGTTTAGTTACCCCCACGCTTCCTCTGAAAGCCTTACCACCCACCAGCCCCAGGTTCCCTTCCTAATTTCCCAAGCACCATACACATTCAGCCCCATAGAAGTGCACATATATAAAAGCAAAAAGCTAGAATTCATATATAAGAGAGAACACACAGTGTTTGTCTTTCTGAACCTGTGTGGCCTCACTTAATATGATATTTTCTGGTTCCACCCATTTTCCTTCAGGTTTTCATCATTTCAATTTTCTTTATGACTGAGTAAAATTCCATTACGCATACGTACTACATTTCATTGTCTTGAGTTGATGGACACCTAGAATGAGTCCATTTCCTTCCTGTTTTAAATAGAGCATCAGTGAATGTAGCTATATCAATATGCTTCAGTTGATGGGATGGCTCAATGGGTAAGATGCTTTTTTGAGGCTCCGGCAGACTGAGTTTGAGCCCCAGATCCCACAAAGTGGCAGGAGAGAACTGACTCCTAAGAACTGTCCCCTAACCTCTACATATGCACCATGATGCATACATTTTTACACACAGAGAGACACACTTTTTTTAAGTAAGCATTCAGTTCCTGAGGAAAGTAGAGGTTGTAGAAGCATAACATAACAGACAGAAACCCCTAGGGCACAACAGAAGTAGTACCGAGTGAAGTTCCTAACAGGGATGCCCACATCAGAAGATAGAAAGCCTAAAAATAAACAATCTAATGATGCACACCAAGGACTCACAAAGGCAAGAATGAAGCACATCCCAAAACGGTAGATGGAAAGAATGCTAACCAGGGTGAAAATGAAGTCGAGTCCGGGGCACAAAGCAAAAAGCCTGTGAGACCAGGTAAGCCTTATCTGCAAGAGCAGGTGAGGCAGGGGAGGGGAAGGTATCAGGGGCATGGAGATCCTTGCGTTCACAGACACACACTGGGGGAACCTGGAATGATAAGTACACAGGACTGTTCCTTCAAGGGAAGGAGTGCAAAACCTGTTTTCCACCCAGAGGGCTGGAGCAGGCATGCTCTCTAGCCTGGTGACAATCTGTGTGGCCAGAGACTTTTGGGCATCAGGCCCTTCTTTCTTGTAAATTTACTTTCTTGGTCAACCTACCGAACCCATCTTTATGGAGGGTGCCACATGTACTTAACAAAGAGTTTTGAAGTCATCACATCTGATCTGTATTTAGCTTACTTTGTTCCTCAAAGAGATTTAGGTATGATTTGCTGTGAATGTGGGATAGAGTTCATCATCACAAGAATAGTTTTCACCAGGTTATGCTGTGTTTAAATGCGCCAAAAATAAACAATGTGGGGTCAGACTTCCAAAGTTTGAACCAACACCAGCTACTAGTCATGTTGTGCCTAACTGCCTTCTTGCCTCCCGTGGCATGTCACTCTGCTGCCCGCAAAGGTCACAGAGACCCTCGCATACTGTCATGTTCAATCACAGGGCTGAGCAGGCAAGAGGAAAGGTTAGCAGCAGGGAAGACAGGTGTGCTGACTACTCCATTCTGAAAAGCAGGAACCGGGATGAAGGCAACGAGATGTGCCCAGCCTCAGTACCTGCAGGACACAGAGGGCACAATGACCCAGCTTAATAGGACCCCTAGCAGGACAGAGAGGAGAGTGATGAAGGAGTGGAAAAATACATGAAGAAAAATTAGAGAGATCCATAGCAGGACAGAGGTTCCACGGGCTGCAGAGGAGCCAGTTAGCATTAGACAGGGACGGGATTTTGGTTTTTGTTTTTTTACACAATGAAGGGTCTGTGGGGCTGGATGGTCATGAGGGCTGCACACTGTGAGTCTGTGCAGTTCCATCTACATGTACCCTTTACAATACAGACGGGAAAGCTGAGGTGTATTCTATCCCAATAGAAAACAGTTGAACTATTTCCAGAAATAGCTGAAAACCTTCCCAAATATGATGGGATTCCTGGAACCTCATGTCTAAGAAGTCCAATGAACTCCAGGAAGAAGGAATCCAGACGTCACCAAGGAGACACATGGATGCAGTTATCACAAGACAACTGAGGTAGTTAGGAGCTCATTTGTCCCCCAAACCCAAGGCCAGGAGGCAATGGGGTGGTGTGCTTAGAGGACAGGAAGGAAATTGCCTACTCGGGAAGTCGACACTCAGCAAACTGTCCTTCACACACAGAGGAGAGCTGCACATGGTGGCTGGTACCCAAGTCCCAAACTACTTAGGAAGCTGAAGCAGGAGGACTGCAAGTTAAGAGGAAATATCTAAAAGGGCTGAGGCCCCTGAATGCTCCAACATGGAATGCTTTCAGGGTACATGCAGGAGCCTAGGCTCAACCCTCAGCTACACAAAAGAAAAAAAAAAAAAAAAAAAAGGAAGGGTAAATTCAGATGTCTGCCTAGTTAAGAGAGTACATGGTTCAAAAACCTGCTTATAATAATTGTTTTTTTTTTTTTTAATTTATGACAGAAAGGACTCAAAGTAGCATTCAAAGCTACAGGGAGAAAGGAGGTCTGTCTGTAACATCTGTCTACAACATCTGGTCTCTAGACTCTGTGGAGTCTGCGCCGACTTGTCAAGTTCCTTACTTGTCATCAGCCACAGTCCAGGGTTCTCTTCCAGTCCATCATGTTTACATAATCTTGCAGCCAGGACACTGTTTCCATGTATGATCTAGTGTTTTAAAACTCCCTTTCCTTTAGTGGGGTTAAACCTTGGCCAGTGTGGGTCTCCATTGCCGTGGTTCCCAAGGCTGTTTTTCCCTGTCTCAGCTCTAATCTGTGTTTCCTGTGCTCTCTGGGTTCCATTTGCACTTCCTTTTCCTGGTTCCTTGAGGTGTGAGTTTAGATGACTGAGTTTCCCTCTTGCACTGTTGTGGCCACATCCCAGCTTGGGTTTGCTATGTTTTCCTTTTCATCCTTCCAGCTTCCCTCCTTCACTATTTATCTATGTCTTCTCTCTCTACAGATCGGTGAACTCTCCAGTTCTCTTTCTGTTCTGATGTCTATTTCTTTCCGTCATGGTCAGGAATGATGCCTCCTATAATCTCAACTATTTCAAATCCATTGGCACTCATTTGGCCCGAGCTGTGAGCTGACCTGCAGGATGGGGAGAAGCCATTGCCGCCTTGTGTGATCTGTGTGACTGTGCGCCTCGCTCTCCAAGCCCTGTGTGCTGTGACACATCCTTCACCTGCTGGTCCTTTCATTTGTAAATTCTTTTAAAAACACTACACTAACAATGGCTCGCTGACATTGCCAGCTGTCCTCTGCGTACTGGAGCTGTTGAGTTCTTCATCTGTCTTGAGGTCTACATGATGACAACCGTGTGTTCTTGACAGATGGATCTCTGTACTGATGTTTAATGTCACCCGCCATCTCCTAACCAATTCTGACTCTGCGGCACGCCCACTCTGCTCGCTGCTCAAATCTCTGTGGTTACCGTTTGCAGGTGTCTCTCCCCACATTCCTCTCCTTTTCATTCATGCGTGTCTCAGGATCAAAACTGTCTGAACTGACCTGGGCCAGCGGATGTGACCCAAGATGGTCACTAATTAAAAACCACCTGAGCGAAGCCAGGGCCGACAGCTTCAGAGACGAGCAACAGCAAACTTAGAAAAGAACTATGACCTCTTCTGCGCCGCTCCCCACCCACAAAACGTTTGGGTGTCACAAATGCAAAGTTGATTCAACAGAGACACCAAGCAGTGCAGTGTATGTCAGGGGACTGAGGAACTGCACAGCCATCTCAATCACGCAGAAGAGACGCTCAGGAAAAGCCAACACTCTTTCATAGCAAAGAACAAGTCTGGCTGAACTTCCTCACTGCAATGCAGGACACCCACGACGCCCCACCACTAACCCTTTCTAAGGTCAGGGACCAGGCAAGGGTGTCCATTCCCACCGCTTCTACTCAACATTGCGCTGGAGGTTATAGGCAAAGCCATTAGGCAAGAAAAACCACAATTACCAACAGTAAGGCCCTTGGGGTCAAAACTGTGCTAACAGTGGTGCCAGGACACAAAGTGAGGGCTGTGCTCTCTTCCACAAGTCATGCTGGGACAGTCAAGGGGTCACACGCTGAAGATGTTACTACATTCTCTCTTTCTCTTTTTTTTTTTTTTTTTGACGGAGCTGAGGACCAAACCCAGAGCCTTTTGCTTGCTAGGCAAGCACTTTACCACTGAGCTAAATCCCCAACCCCGATACTATGTTCTCATGCCACATCAAAAACAAACTCAAAATGGATCAAGAAGAAGAAAGCATAAATCTACCGACCGAAGACTCAACTGTGGTGGCTTGGACAAGTCACAAAAGCACAAAGAACACAAAAGAAGAGAAATGAGAAATTAAATCCGCAAAATTAAGAAAGCATTGGGAGCTGGGCATGGTCTGCCTGCCTTAATTCCAGCACTTGGGAGGCAGAGACAGGCAGATCTCTGGATCTCTGTGAGTTCGAGGCCAGCCTGGTCTATAAAGTGATTTCTAGGAAGCTAGGGCTCTTAAAAACCTGTTGAAACCCCCCCCCCCCAAAAAGAAAAATTAAAAAGCATTGGGCATCAAGATACATTTGTAGCATGAATCTTAAAGAGTCTTGTTAATAAAAATCAAACCTGAGGCCAGTTATTGGGGTGAATGCTGGAAGATCAGAGAAGTAGAACAAGCCACAGCTACCTCACCTCGCCAGTTCCTCAGCTGATCCTGTTTCCTCAGACTGGAAGCCTCTGAGTCCTCATCCAAATGGATCTCAGCTGAACTGCTGCTCACAGCCCGAATGCTTAACCAGCCAAATGCTGCTAGTTTCTGGTCCTCATGCCTTATATACCTTTCTGCTTTCTGCCATCATTCCCTGGGATTAAAGGCTCACTTTCTGGGGTTAAAGGCATGTGTCACTATGCTTGGCTGTATCCTTGTGGCCTTGAACTCACAGAGATCCAGACAAATTTCTGCCTCTGGAATGCTACCACTTTGTTTGATATTGTGGCTGCTCTGTCTCTGACCCCAGATAAGTTTATTAGGGTGCACAATATTTCGGGGAACACAATACCACCACAGACATTGTTAGAGAATTCAATGACAACCCTCAGAACTCAGACATTCCAGGAACCTGCTACCCAGAATCCATCAAGAATTCCATGGCAGGAGAGACAACCCAATCTAAGACAAAAGACCATCCATTTTTTTTTTTTTAACCTTTTTCGAGACAGGGTTTCTTTGTGCAGCTTTGGAGCCTATCCTGAAACTTGCTCTGTAGATTGGGTTGGCCTTGAACTCACAGAGGTCCACCTGCCTCTGCCTCCCAAGTGCTGGGATTAAAGGCATGTGCCACCACTGCCCAGACAAAATATTTTTAAAAGACAATGCAATGTTAAGACTGTGCATAGGTCTTTAGTGTGTGTGTGTGTGTGTGTGTGTGTGTGTGTGTGTGTGTGTGTGTGTGTAGGGTGTATTGGAGCCCAGTGCCAGGTCATTAGAAATGAACAAGAAAGTCTAGCAAGCAGGGAGCCAGTGCACACCCTGGGTCAACTGTAATTAAACATACACATAACAGGGGCTGACAAGGCTGTGGAGAATGGCAGCGTTGTGCGCTGCTGGGGACTACAGACTGGAAACAGCCCAGTGGTCTCACCAAGGCTAAACAGAATCACATGACTGAGCTGTTCTGCCCGGAGGTCTCTGCCAAGGAGTTGGTGAAATGTTCAAACATGAGTGCAAGAATATTCATAGCCAATCGGCTCATAATTGCACAAAGGTAAAGACAGACCGAGAGCCCATCCATTGACAAGAGAGAAGTGAAGTGTGGTGTAGCCACATAAGAGAATATGATTCAGCCATGAAGAAAGAATGGATTCCTGACACAGCCGTGATTGGATAAATATGGAAATGTGATGTTCAGTGGCTCAAACAAGACACCAGCCAGGATACCTCCATGGGCTCCCTGAGGCTTTGAAAGTTTTGAAGCCTGATGACTCATATTTTCAAAAATGTATTTCTAGCCCTATCTTCTGATCTGGTCCTCTTCAGCTGCCTGTCTAAGGGACAGTATCTGACCTCTGACCTCCAGAGAGAGAGAGGCTGAGGGTGAGGCTGGGGATTGGTGGAAAGTTGAGGTCTGAAAGGCCCCATGCAAAGCCTTTCAAAACTAGGTCAAAGGAAAGGCTGGGAGTCCTCAGCTGAGACAAGGTGAAACTGAGGGTCACTGGCAGAAGCCCAGAGGTCTCAGTGAGCTGTGGCTATCACAATACTATAACACATCTCTGGGCTCTGATGCTGAGACCTGGCACACATGCAGTTGTGTGTAGAAGTCCATGGGACAGAGCTTGTATGAGAAGCCGCACCATGTATATGACCAAGGAAGTCCACACCATGTGTCATAGAAGCCCCAGTCTGCACAGCCAGGCCTTTGATTGCTGAGCTCTGCTCCCATGTTACTGTGCACACACCTCTGTCCACTGCTTTCTGGGGCACAAGAACCTGGGACACCCAGCAAGTGCCCACTGTGCCCAGGTATCTAACAATATGGAGGACATTGGGAAGCAGAGGCTATAGGTGGGATGTTCTGGCCACAGTGCTGGTCTCAGACACAGGAGAGACATTTCTGTGACGGGCTCATCACCTCTCTCTCCCAGCCACAGGCAGGCTGGACCACCCTCTGAGGACAAGGCTGGAGGATACAATAGTCTTGGTGCTCAACGCCATCACCAGGTAGCCTGGCAGGTGGCCACAAGGTAGAGGGCACAGGGTCAGCCCAGGAAGGCCATACTTCCCTCTAAATGTGCCTATTCTTAGGGCAACCAGCCCAACATGAGTTTATGACTGAGCTCCGCAGAGCACCCTCCAGACTGAACAACAAGGAAAAGGAAGGGCCTAGAGCCTCCTGCAGCAAAACACGCCTGGGGGATAAAAGCCCAGAGCCCAGAGCACCTCATACACACTCACTCAACACTCACACACAGCCACTCAACACACTCCCAGCTCCCAGCTCACCCCACCATGGCCGCCTCTACCATGTCTGTCTGCTCTGACGCCTGCACCAACTCCTCCTGGCAGGTGGACGACTGCCCAGAGAGCTGCTGTGAGCCTACCTGCTGTGCCCCCAGCTGCTGCCAGCCCAGCTGCTGCCAGTCCAGCTGCTGTGTGCCCAGCTGCTGCCAGCCCAGCTGCTGTATGCCCAGCTGCTGCCAGTCCAGTTGCTGTGCCCCATCCCCCTGCCTGAGCTTCATCTGCACCCCAGTGAGCTGTGTGTCCAGCCCCTGCTGCCAATCTGCCTGCAGCAGCTGCTGCACACCCTCATGCTGCCAACAGTCTAGCTGCCAGCCAGCTTGCTGCACCTGCTCTCCCTGCCAGCAGTACTGCTGTGTGCCAGTTTGCTGCAAACCTGTCTGCTGTGTGCCAGTTTGCTGCAAGCCTGTTTGCTGTGCACCAGTCTGCTGTGAGACTTCCTCCTCATGCTGCCAGCAGTCTAGCTGCCAGCCCTCTTGCTGCACCTCCTCTCCCTGCCAGCAGTCTTGCTGTGAACCCACATGCTGTGAGCCTTTGTGTTGTGAACCTGTCTGCTGCACACCCATCTGTTCTGGATCCTTCCCATGCTGCCAGCAGTCTAGCTGCCAGCCCTCATGCTGTCAATCTTCCTGCTGTGTGCCTGTCTGCTGCAAGCCTGTCTGCTGCACACCCATTTGCTCTGGATCCCCATGCTGCCAGCAGTCTAGCTGCCAGCCCTCATGCTGTCAATCCTCCTGCTGTGTGCCTGTCTGCTGCAAGCCTGTCTGCTGCAAGCCCTGCTCCAGCGTGTCCCTGCTCTGCCGCCCTGTGTGCAGACCTGCCTGCTGTGTGCCCACCTCCTCCTGCTGTGCCTCCTCCTGCCAGCCCAGCTGCTGCAAGCCCTGCTCCAGTGTGTCCCTGCTCTGCCGCCCTGTGTGCAGACCTGCCTGCTGTGTGCCCACCTCCTCCTGCTGTGCCTCCTCCTGCCAGCCCAGTTGCTCCAAGTCCTGCTCCAGTGTATCCATGCTCTGCCATCCAGCCTGCTCCAGACAAGTCAGCTGTAGCCTCTCTTCTGGCCAGAAGTCCAGCTGCTGACCATGAGTGCTCATCAGGGGTACTGTCCAGCACGGGCTGCTCTGTACTACTCTAACCATTCCCAGCCTCTAGCCTTGACCACAGAACATTAGCCATGGCCATCCAGAAGGTGGTTGGCTCCTGAGTCCTTTCCTGAGGCTGCCTGAGTGGAGCCCCACTGCCTCCTTAGGCCCTAAGTCATGAGATTAGTCTCAACTCCAGCAGTCTTAGCCTTACCTGGGCTTTCACTGCATATATCCTGATAAGCCTGCCTTTGGGGCCTGTGAAGATAGTTCAGTGGTTAAGAGCACTTATGCTCTTGCAAAGGACCTGAGTCCTGTTCCCAGTGCACAGTGGGTGACTGACAACTGCTGTAGGCTGTCATTCCTTTTCCAGGGCATTTGACATACACACACACACACACACACACACACACACACACACACACTTAAAATAAAAAATAAATCTTTAAACTTCCACTGTCTCCTACCGACCTGTGTCTTGTGTGTGGTGTGGGATGGATGGGCTTGAAGGACCAGGCTTCATGCAACAAGTAGGACCTAGCTGAAGGGTACACCATGACTCTCCTCAGAGTAGCTCCTTGGCATCTGAGGTTAGGAATACGGGGGAAAATGACTACCTGGTAGCCATGGACCCCTGAGCCGTCCCTGTTCTTCCCAGCCCCACGGCTGCTCATGAGTGCTGGGATCCACTTGAGCAAGAACCTCCTACCGGAAGCCACACCCCCAGCCTCCTGGAAGTGGGGCGGGACCAGCCCTTTATGGCAGTTGCTCATTCTGCCTCCAGCTTTCCCTGTAACTCTACCCTCCCCAGGATGCTCATCTCAACCAGGGCTCCGGCTCCAGCCAGGACTCTGAAGCCCCAAGAATGCCAGCCTCCTGCAGTCTTCTGGGTACCTCCTGCCAATCAACCCAGCCTTCCTGGATTCCAACACATTTCCCGCAGCCCTGCTGCCCTGCTGCCCTGCGGCCCTTCCAAGCAGCTGCCCCACACAATGTGGAACTGATGTCTCTTGTTGCTGCTTGGCATGCCAGACCCAACATCCCACTCAGCCCAAGCGCAGGGACCTCATGAGTGGATGCTGGGTAGAGTGTGATGATTAATACTGCCAACTTGACAAGATCTAGAGTCACCTTGCAAACAATCTGTCAGCGTATGTGGTGTCCCCTCCTCAGGCCAGAAGACCAGCTGATGATCCCCAGTCCTCATCAGGGATACCGTCCCCCACAGCCTGCTTCTCTACTACTCTAGTTTTTCCTGCCTTCTAGCCTTGACTACAGAGGACTAGCCATAGGTCTCCATAGGCTCATGTATTTGAATTCTCGGTTCCCTAAGTGGTGGAACTGTTTGGGAAGGATTAAGAGGTGTGGCCATGTTGGAGGAGGTGTGGTCATGTTGGAGGAGGTGTGGCCATGTTGGAGGAGATATGTCACTGGGGATGTGGGCTTTGAGTGTTTGAAGTCCAAGTCAGGCCCAGTCTCAGTGGAGTGAGATGCAAGCTCTCAGCTCTTGTTCTAGTGCCTGCCTGCTTGCCTGCTGCTTTGCTCCCAGTCATGATGCTCAGGGACTCGCCCTGTGGAACTGTAAGCAAGCCCCCAATAAAATGCTTTCTTTTGTAAGTTGCCTTGGTCATGGTGCCTCTTCACTGCATAGAACAGTGACTAAGACAGCATGTCTGTGAGGGAGTTTCTAGATTGGGTTGACTGAACTGGGACTACCCACCCTAAATGTGAGTGGTACCATTCCACAGACTGTGCTCCTGGGCTGGATTAAAAGAAGAAAGTGGGGTTGGGGATTTAGCTCAGTGGTAGAGCGTTTGCCTAGCAAGCGCAAGGCCATGGGTTCGTTCCTCAGCTCTGAAAAAATAAAAATAAAAATAAAAGAAAAGAAGAAAGCAAGCTGAGCACCAGCAATCCTCTCTCTCTCTCTCTCTCTCTCTCTCTCTCTCTCTCTCTCTTTCTCTCTCTCTCTCTCTCTCTGCTTTCTGGCTGCAAACGCAGCTGACCAGCTGCCTCACACTTCTGCCACTGTGCTGCCATCCCCACTATGACAGACTGTGTCCCCAGGAACCATGAGCCACGCAAACCTTTTCTTCTCTGAAGTTGCTTCCTGTGAGGTTTTTTTGTTACAGCAACAAGAAGAATGAATAATACACTGGGTGACACCAATGGTGACACCAGACCCAGGTCCTCACACACAGGCCTTCCCCTCACTCAGAAGACCACCTGAGATAACCTCCAGGGCCATCCCAGTACCCCAGACCAAATGTCACAATGTTGTCCACTTTCCTGAGGGACAAATCTATGTGGCTATAAGTAAGAGGTTCCAGAGGGCCATGGTGGTCTCATCCTGCTGTGGGTGTTGAGTAGCCAACAGGTAAGGCTCAACTTCCCCCAACACATGTCTGTCTCTCTTTGATGCCCGGATGGCCATGGGGCTGGCACAGAAGATGGAGAAGAGAGGACTCCATGTGTAAGCCACTATGGACACTCCTTAAAGACTTCAGGTCACCCCGTGCCCCAGAAGTTCAGCTGTGGACATGTGGAAGAGACATCAACACACACCCCACACCCCCACCCCACCCACCCACACCTCATCCACCGCAGCACAGTTCACCGCAGCCAAGTGGAGGAGGGGCATCAGATGAATGGGGAAACAGGTTTAGTCTTTAACAAAGAGGAAGCACCAGCATTTGTGACAACAGGCTGAGACTGGAGGATACTCCACAAAGTGAAATAATGCAGGCACAGACAGCCCCATCTCACTGCCGAACAATGTCTAAAATGTCAGCTCACGAGGGGTGGACCCAGGGCCCAAGGGTCAAACAGCCTAGTGTTCCTATCTGGAAACTGATGAACACACCCTGTGTGGGGTCTAGCGGTCTGGGTAACAGAGGAGAGAGAGCTTGTAAACTCAAGGGGACTTTGCTGGAATCACAGGGACATTCCATTCACATCCCGAGACAAAACTATGCTTCTGTGAAACTGAAGATTGAGTAGCCATAAGAAGGTAAACATTGGCCACTCAGTATAAAGATGAATAACAGACTCTAGTGATAGAATGAGTCTGGAAATAAAACCAGGACCATCTTGCAGAGACGTGTACGCAGGGTAAAAGTGAGGAAAATGGGAGGATCGAGACCCACTGAAGGATCACTCCAGAAGGAATGGTGTCTAGAGTCGCCAAAGGGAAAGCCAAGAAAGGAGAAACAGGTTTTAGGATAATCCTGAGATGACAGGTCACACTGTAAGTCTCAACAGACGACAAAGCCACACACAGCCTGGAAACAGATGCCAGCATTACAGAGTAAGAAAAAAGACAACAGAAAGAAGTTGAAAGACAGAGAAAACTGTCAGGGAACTCCAGTTGTCTCTGCTCAGGGACATGGGCACCAAGATAATAGGCATCGTCACCTAGGCTTTGAGGGACACTGGTTCAAACCCAGACTTTTTGTTGGATTGTTTGTTTGTTTTTTGAGACAAGGTTTCTCTGTATAACAACCCTGGCTGTTCTAGAACTCACTCTGTAGACTAGGCTAGCCTTGAACTCACAGAGATCCACCTGCCTCTGCCTCCCTAGTGCTGGGATTAAAGGTGAGCACCACAGCTCCAAATCCAGAATTCTATACCCAACCCGACTATCCTGGCATGGGTAGGTGGGTGGGCAGGCAGGTCAGGAGCTTCTGAAGTGTGGCCATTGCAGGATGTGTAGTCTCTGGTCAAAAAGAACAAAAAAGGCTGAGAGTCTTGTAGCATGAATCTTAAAGGTACTTGTTAATAAAATCAAACCCAAGGCCAGTTATTGGGGTGAACGCTGGAAGATCAGAGAAGCAGAACAAGCCACAGCTATCTCACCTTGCTAGTTCCTCAGGTGATCCTGTTTCCTCAGGCTGGAAGCTTCTGAGTCCTCCTCCACATGAATCTCAGCTGAACTGTGTTGCTCCAAAGCCTGAACACTTAACCAACCAAATGCTTAACTAACTACATGCTTAACTAACTTGGTGCCTGGTTTTCACATCTTATATATCTTTCTACTTTCTGCATCACTCCCTGGGATTAAAGGCTGGGTTTCTGGGATTAAAGGCATGGGTCACCATGCTTAGCTGTTTCTAAAGTGGCCTTGAACACACAGAGATCCGCCTAGCTCTGCCTCTCAAGTGCTGGGATTAAAGGAGTGCACCACCACCACCCAACTTCTGCTATGGCTTACTCTTCCCATTTTCTAGCCACCATTTGTGGCTCTGTATCTAGTGGCTGTCTGTTCTCTGACCCCAGATAAGTTTATTTCGGGGAACACACAATATTTTGGGGGGAACACAATACCACAGAGTCTCACTGGAAATGCTGAGTGTCTTGGAGGGCCAGGCACAGCTGAGGGAAGACGCCACCCTACCCAGCAAAGTCTCCCTCACAATGTACACACAGCCTCCAGTCAACACGCCTCTGTCTGATTCAACTGTGTTGTATAAGACTTGCATCTTACTAACATTTGGAGAGGGAAAGGGGGTAGGAGAGCTGTCATTAAGCCCCCAGCTGAGTTGTATTATGTAACACGTGGTGGTGTTGTTTTTTTATTTTGCCTATGTTTTAAAATGTTTAAAGCAATAGTAATAACAATAATAATAGTAATAGGTCCCAGTCACTCAAGCACAGGGTAACAACAACCCCAGAATCCAACACCATGGAGCCCTGCTCACCTCCAAAACCTCTCAAGGGAAGCGGCCTCAAATGTTTTCCAGGCCTTCAGCAGAGTAGAAACAAAAACAAACACAGGTGAGGCGTGCACACTGCCCATGACCAGCGCTAATGAGGGGCTCCAGGCAGCCAGTAAGCAGGAAGGAAAGCCTGAGAAGTTTCTCACCAGGACAACACCAGCCCAGGGCAGTATAAAAGCTGACAGCCAGCCCCTCACACTCACACACTCACACTCACACACTCACACTCTCACAGCTCCTACCAGACCTGCCCACCATGGCCACCTCCACCATGTCCATCTGCTCCAGTGACCTGAGCTATGACAGCCGGGTCTGCCTGCCCGGTTCCTGTGATTCTTGTACTGACTCCTCCTGGCAGGTAGACGACTGCCCAGAGAGCTGCTGTGAGCCTACCTGCTGTGCCCCCAGCTGCTGCCAGCCCAGCTGTTGTGTGCTCAGCTGCTGCATGCCCAGCTGCTGCCAGTCCAGCTGCTGTGCCCCCAGTTGCTGCCAGCCCAACTGCTGTGCCCCATCCTCCTGCCTGACCCTTATCTGCACCCCAGTGAGCTGTGTGTCCAGCCCCTGCTGCCAATCTGCCTGCAGCAGCAGCTGCACACCCTCATGCTGCCAACAGTCTAGCTGCCAGCCAGCTTGCTGCACCTGCTCCCCCTGCCAGCCATCCTGCTGTGTGACTCTTTGCTGCACACCCATCTGCTCTGGATCCTCCTCATGTTGCCAGCAGTCTAGCTGCCAGCCCTCATGCTGTCAATCCTCCTGCTGTGTGCCTGTCTGCTGCAAGCCCGTCTGCTGCACACCCATCTGCTCTGGATCCTCCCCATGCTGCCAGCAGTCTAGCTGCCAGCCCTCATGCTGTCAATCCTCCTGCTATGTGCCTGTCTGCTGCAAGCCTGTCTGCTGCAAGCCCTGCTCCAGCGTGTCCCTGCTCTGCCGCCCTGTGTGCAGACCTGCCTGCTGTGTGCCCACCTCCTCCTGCTGTGCCTCCTCCTGCCAGCCCAGCTGCTGCAAGCCCTGCTCCAGCATGTCCCTGCTCTGCCGCCCTGCCTGCTCCCGCCAGGCCTGCTGTGGCCTCTCCTCAGGCCAGAAGTCCAGCTGCTGACAGGTTGAATCTCTCAGCCTTTGCAGGCTATGTCTTTACTTTTAAGTGATTATCCACTCTCAGGAGCCCCCGGAAGCCAGCCGGGGCCACCAGAGTTGTCTCACTATGGATTGGGGGCTACACAGATGCTGCCTGATGGGGTTTGAAGGTGCCACCTGGCCCCTCCCCCTCCAATTCCCTCTGTGACACAGAGAGCAGCCCCCGAAGCCAAATGTGACAAGTCCACTGCTGTGTTCAATAAAGTGTTCATATCAGGAGCTACGGGTTGGATGTGTGCATTTTCTGGAATGTCCTGGGTCTTCATACCCAGTCTATCATGGCTCTAGGTGCCTCGCCTGTAAAACTAGACACAGAAAGATTCTCCAGTGCCAAGTCAGGACACTGAGAAAACAATCTAAGGCAGGTGTGTCTGCCTGATAGTCTCTCAACATGGTTATAGCCTGAGAACACATGCTGGGGGGCCAGAGGTTCCAGGTCAGGAGGCCATGATAAGAGGTTTCCACCCTGCCTGTCTCAGATCATGAGAGTGTGAGTTTCAGCCCCTACTGTGACAACACTGGTTACATCAGAGCTTAAGGCCTGGCTGAGGAGGCAGGCAAAAAGACATCATGTGAACAGCCCCCCAGGATGGTGAGAAGGACAGGGCTGGGCTCCCAGTGGACCACTAACATTGGAGAGTCAAGTAAGTATCATTGAGACCAGCCAGGAAAGCCGGTAACAGGAGCAGACACCTCCACAGGTTGTGAAGACAAGCTCCATCCTACACAAGCTGAGCTCTCCGCAGGAAGATTTGAGAAGTACCCCCAAGAGAAGGATCTCTGAACACAGTGGTGTTGGGATAATCTTTTTGTACACTGAGTAAAAATGTATGTCTGTCCTTCCTCATCTGCCTAAGACACCTTCTGAATGGTTTACTAAAGAGCTGAATGGCCAATGGCTAGGCAGGAAAGAATAGGTGGGACTTCCGGGAAGAGATGGGAACTCAGGGAAAGAATCTGAGGTGGGAAGATTCCCAGCCAGACGCAGAGGAAGTCAGACATATGGTACTGAGGAGAAATAACTAGCCATGTGGTAGAACGCAGACGAATATAAACGGGTTAACTTAAGAGCTAGTTGGGAACAAGCCTAAGCTAAGACCAAGCTTTCATAATTAATAAAAATCTCTACGTCATTATTCAGGAATTGGCAGTCCAAAGAAAGTCCGACCATAGTGGAGCCAAATTTAAAGTTACATTGTTCCTGCTTGCTGGGTTTATTCATGCCCTGCATCCAATCACTTGGTTATTCAAATACTCCAAAGAGAATGGCCATCCCCTGGGTATAGGGAGGAAGGCCTCACGGCTGCACTGCTCAGCTTTCTGGTTCACAACAAATGCCTGAGGTAGAGAGTATGCCAGTGTAGATAGAGGAAAGGTTGGCTTGGGATCACAGTTTCATCTGTGATCTGTCATTGCTCCAGGGCCTATGGCAGGGCACGTGGGAAGCAGGTGAGAGAGGAAGGAGCCAGTGTCCACAGGCCTCTTCAAGGCACATCCCCAGTGACCCAGCTCTCTCCTACTAGCCCCATTTCTAAAGATTGTACCAGCTCCCAGTGGCACCACAGGCTGGAGACCACTCCTGTGCCTTCAGCACACAGTCCTTGGACACATTCCAGCCCAAATGGCTATAAGGTGTGTCTGTCTGTCTGTCTGTCTGTCTGTCTGCCCCCCTCCTCTCTCTCTCCCTCTCTCCATTTCTCCTCCTTCTCTCCCTCTCCCTTCTCCATGACATGGAGACAGGGTTTCTCTGTGTGGCCCTGGCTGTCCTAGAACTTGTTCTGTAGATCAGGCTGGCCTCTTGTCATAGGGTCTCTTTAAGGGACAGGGTAAAAAAGACTAGAGTGACTCCCAGATTGTGACCCATAACCCACTGGCTCCTGTTGAGTGCCCCTTCCCATGCTGGCAGTGTCATTTGGGGGAGATTGTAAGGCCTCTAGTAGATGGGACCTAGCTGGGGGATGGACTACCTCTGAAGGTAACACTTGATCCCCCCAGTTTGAGTCCTGTGAAAGACTAGCTCATGTGAAAGACTTTTCTGTGAGAGCTCAGGGACCCTATGTCCACCCAGAGCTACCCAGTGAAGTGTTCCTCAAGGTGCTTCTGGGAAGCCACAGAGCCATGGTCCCAAGGGCCAGGCAGCCACCCCAGCTGGCAGCAACCTTGGTTTTGAGGTATTCAGAATACAAAAGTCACAGTGGCCACACCTTTCATCCCAGCACTCAGGGGGCAGAGGCAAATGGTGATTATTGAGGCCAGCCAGAGCTGCACAGTGAGACCCTGTCTCCGTGTCATGGAGGCTTCCACCGAGATTTTAAAGGAAAGCCTTGGAGGCCAGGGAATGTGCAGTGAACAGGGTCACTCTAGGAAGCCCCTGAGAAGCTGTGAAGCTATGAGAGTTGAAGCGGCCATCCCCTCTTATAACAGGACTGACCCTAATGGGGCCAGTTGTTTTTTTGTTTTTTTTTTTTTTCCCCAGGGACCAGTTTGCTAAGACCTCTGCCCCGTATTACCCCACCCTCCTAGGTTCACTCATGTCTGGCTACAGTCAGACCCTCAGGAAGTACGTCCAGTCTGGTGGCCAATCAGTGTCCTACCCGACCACAAGAAGGAACTGATCTTGCTATTTTCAGTCAGACAGACCCTGACACTGCAACCACACTTGCTGTCCAGGTGTCATGAGCCAATCATAAAATGATTCCTGTACCAGTAAAGGTCTGTACCCAATCACTTCAAGGTACACTTAACCACAGCTGGAATCTCCAAATCCTGCTTTAAAGGAGACTGTAAGTTTCTCTTGGGGTCACCATTTACCACTTGGTCAGATGGTTTGACCCCAGCATGCTGGAATTTTTTTTTTCCGAGACAGGGTTTCTCTGTAGCTTTGGAGCCTGTCCTGGGTTAGCTCTATAGACCAGGCTGGCCTCGAACTCACAGAGATCCACCTGCCTCTGCCTTCTGAGTGCTGGGATTACAGGCATGCACCACCACCGCCCGACTGCATGCTGGAATTTTTTATTAAACGCTCTTGTTGATTGCATACATGACTGGTGGTCTTTTAAAGGACTTCTTGTAAACCCTAACAATAGTAAAACCACAGGGGTAAGGAGGATCCTGGGTAGCTGGAGATGCCAAAAATCTCCAGGGCATGTGGGCTACAAACAGCATGGCTTCAGAGGTGGGGATGCCCTAGCCCTTGCAGCTCACATCATGACCCAGCCTAGATGCCTGGCAGGGGCTGCAGAAGACAGTGTCACCCTGCTGGGTTTCAGTCCTGCTTCGGTCTGACTTGGCCAGCCCCTCATTCCTCCCTTGGAAGAGGAATGCCTTCTCCATGCCACTGCATCTCAGAAGCATGTAACTCATTCCCTATTTTTACAGGAGCTATCTCAGACTAACCTAACAGAGACTTTTGAACAAAGATGGAACTGTGAAGACTGTGGGAATGTGAATACACTTGAATCACGAGACGCCTAGGGCAGAATGCTCCAACATGAGTATGAAATATCAGCCCCAGCCTCACGCACTGATGGCTCAGCCCCCAGCTGGTAATAGAAGAGAGGATGAAAACTGTAGAAGGTAGAGGCTGGCTGGAGGGAAAAGGTCACTGGGGTGAGGAAGTGTGGCTTTAAAGCTTGTGTCATCCCTGGTCCCTCCTCCACCCTCTCTCTGCTTCCTGTCTGTCTGGAGGTAAATGGCCCTGACCTCTGTACATCCCTTCCACCATGATGCTCTCCTTATCACTAGTCCAGAATCAGCTGAGCCAAGGAATGGACCAACACCTCTGCAACTGTGAACTCAAATAAGCCTTCCTTCCATGGGGCTGATTCCATCTGCACTCGTGATAGAAGGAGAGGCCAGTTGAGAAGAGGGAGTCGCTTTCCATTGGAAGCTCACAAGGCTCCAGTCCAAACCTGGGCAGTGAGGGAGGCGTGTGAGCCTGCTGCCATTGTCACTGGACTAGAGACAGTCACCACTTACAAAGTCATCCTCTGCTGCCTGGTAACAGAGACAGTTCTCCCTGGGGCATCTGGTAGGTGTCTGTAGGGTGAGGGAGTGACATGAAGTGTCACCGCTGGGTTCTGCTGGACAAGAGGCTCCCCCAGGGTAATGACAACACAAGCCAGGGCCTTTCCATGGGATGTTGGGTGAGCAGGGCCCCAAGAAGGGCATCTCCCCTCCCCACCAGTCACATACTTATAATACACAGAGCTCATCACAGAAGTTCCTGAGTGACCGGCTGCCACAGGCGAGCTGCACTGGCACTACCCTGTCCATAAACTCCCATTTCCCAACCTTCTGGGTTTCCGGTGTGCCAACGGCCTGCTTCCTGACACCAGCATCATCAGAGTTGGGGTCTGGCAGCTGTCCCCCTACCCACCTTACCCCCTGCCTAACCTCAGGAAGACAAAGATCTCAGATGTTTGGCCTTGAACTTCAGCCTCCTGAACAAGAGACAGTGGCTTTCTGTTGCTCTAAGTGACTGCACAGCCAGCCCAGCTCTTGTCTCAACCCCATCTTCTTGTCTTCTCACCTACCCCAGGAAGAGCTAATGCAGCCAGAGGCCAGAAACACCAGGTCAAGGCAGATGAGTACGCTGCAGGCTACGGAAGGACCAAGGACTTGGTGGCATCCAACACTGCAGACTTCCAACAGCACAGCTGAGGAAGCCGCACACCTGGAGAGGGTCTTTTCCTAGCTAAGCACAAGCATGGGCAAGGTCTCATCTGGAGGCTCCAGGGGAGAATGGTTCCAGGGTCTCTTCAACTTCAATTTCCAACTATCCCTGCTGTGCAGAGTCAGTCCCCCCCCCCCCCCCCCCCACCACCCCTATCCTCCCCACCCCTGACCCCCCATGTTCTGTTGCCTTCTCCAGCCACCCTCCTGCCTCCCTCAGATGCTATCCCTGTGGTGATACTGGGCCTCTGCAAACCCCAGGATAACTGCCACCACAACACACACACACACACACACACACACACACACACACACACACACACACACCATGAAGTCTCCCTGCCTTGTGAGAACACAGACGTAAATTGTAGGAGCAGAGGCTATTACTCTGCCCTGAATGAAGGCTTTCTTCATTCATCTTTGCAAAGAGGAGAAGAGGTAGAGGTGGTGGAGGTTCACGTTAAATTCTTGAATTGAAGGGGCTCCAGGACTCCAGCGTGTTGCTAAGTAGAGATAAATAATTACCTTCAGGGACTCAAAATGCTAGTGTGTGCACATGTGCGCACACACACACACACACACACACACACACACACACACCACCTCACTAAAGCAGCAGCAGGAAGAAAGTAGGACAAATGAGAGCCACGGGGGTACAACAGGCCAGTGTAAGGCAGAACGTCTGAGAGAGGCAACCCTCAGGGGAGGTCACCCTGCTGCTGGCCTGGGCCCTGAGCCCCTCTGTGGAGAAGCCGTGAGGTTCACAGGGGCAGTGTGGAAGACTGAGGTGAAGAAATGCACAGACATGGAATGGGATGCCTGCTCCTGATGCTCATTATATTTCTGCTGCCAGCAGTTCAGGGCTGAGGGATGTTGGGTAATCATCAGCTTCCTTTGCTGCTCTAGTGGCCTATGGCTTTGCTGCAAAAGAGGCAGGCTGTGCCCTCAGGTTTGGGAGGTCTACGTGGAGCCACAAGTGACAGCCTGGTGGAAAAGTGGTCATGCAGGTTCTCACCTCTTAGCTGGGATGGCTACAGAGGTCCCAGGCCCGGTAGCAGGCTAGAGGGATGCAGAGAAGAAGATGCAGGGCAGAAAGGGCAGGGAGGCTGGCAGCATCTGAGGTATAGCGGGTCCCAAGAACACACAAAGGGGCTGCGGCTCACCGGCATCCATCAGGCTGCCTGACGGGATAGGCACACAAAAGGCTTGACAGAAAGGAACACACTTCGTA
Source organism: Onychomys torridus (assembly GCF_903995425.1). Classification (NCBI taxonomy): domain Eukaryota; kingdom Metazoa; phylum Chordata; class Mammalia; order Rodentia; family Cricetidae; genus Onychomys; species Onychomys torridus. Next base: position 59,213,475 of record NC_050460.1, on the reverse strand, counting down.
GAGACCGGCATATCTATCTATATAGGCTTTAGGAAGCAGCAAAAGCTTCTACAGCCCTGGGGCTTGCAACCACTATGAGGGTACAGGACAAGGAAACAGGACAGGAAGCCACTCATTCACACTGCTGGGAAGCTCCCCAGGCTTTCTGAGGTCACATGGTCGTATTTGCTGAAGGAACAAATGAATCCCTGTATCAATCGCTACACAATAGGGTTAGTGTGGGGGTTAGTATTACCAACTAGACAGGATCTAGAACCAGGATAAGCCTCTGAGCATGCCTAGGAGGGTTTGTCTTGACTACATTAATTGACCGGGAAGATCAGCCCACAGTTGGAGGTGCCATTCCCTGGGCTGTGTAAATGGAGAAAGTAGCTGGGCGGCGGCCCCATCCATCCTCTCTGCTTTCTCGGGCCCGCTGCTTCCTGCTCCTGCTCCCTCAGCTTCCCCACTGTAATCCACTGAACCTCGAACTGTGAACCAGAATAAACCCATTCCCCCTAAGCTGCTCCTGTCGAGGGTTTTATCACAACTGAAGAGAAATCAAAACAGGCAGCTGACTTTGTGGTAAGGGGTGATGGCAAGTGTTTTAAACATGTTTGGAACCACTTGGTCCTGCCGTTGTGGTCAGAACACAACAGCTGGTGACACATACATACACAGGCATGCTGCTGTTAATAAAACTTTATTTACAAAGACAGGAAGTAGGCCAAATTTAGCTCATAGATCCTAGTTTTCCAGCCTCTGTGTTAAAGTTTTGCATTTTACAATGGAAAGTCAGAATAAATAATAAAAAGATTTCACTGACAGTACAGGATGAAAAGAACAGGATCCTAAAACTCAGCCCAGCCAGTGTCACCATGGGCTCAATAATGGCTCTAAAACAGCAGCACAAAATGCATGTAAGCCAAACCAGAACATCCTGTTTATGGAAGGAAGGAGAAGTTGACGTCAAAGCCAAAGCTGTTTACGGGGAGCATAACTCAGGAAGACGCACCCCAGAATAACAAGTCACTGAGGAACAAGTGATGGGAACATCACACAGAAGACCAGCTGCATTCTGGGTAGTTTGGACATAGGGCTGGGTATAAAAGCCACCATGGGCAGGAGCTGCAGACATCATCACCTTCCTCCAGATCAGCCAGCCTCCACTATGTGTCACACCAGCTGCTCCTCAGGCTGCCAGCCAGCCTGCTGTGTGTCCAGCCCCTGCCAGGCATCCTGCTGTGTGTCCAGCCCCTGCCAGCCAGCCTGCTGTGTGTCCAGCCCCTGCCAGCCAGCCTGCTGTGTGTCCAGTCCCTGCCAGGCATCCTGCTGCAGGCCTGCTATATGCATTCCTGTGAGATGCCAGGTGGCCTGCTGTGTGCCTGTGAGCTGCAGGCCCACTGTGTGCATGGCTCCCTCCTGCCAGTCCTCTGTGTGTGTGCCTGTGAGCTGTCGGCCAGTCTGTGTGAGCTCCTCCTGCCAGTCATCTGGGTGCTGCCAGCCCTCCTGCCCCACCCTGGTCTGCAGACCTATCACCTGTAGCACCCCTTCCTGCTGCTGACCATTGTCCCAAACCAGCTGCTGCCAGATGGGACACATTTGTTCTCTCCCAACACCTGTCATCTGCGAGGTAGATGAGAAGTGTGTCCTGCCTACCCTGGAACTGTGGAGAGAGGGTACAGAAGAAAAATCCAGCTTCTCCCTGACTCAGCCCAACCCCCAGGGGTGTCTGACTCCTGGTGTCCCTGTCTAGCCCTGTGAGCCAAATAAAGTGCTTTCCCATACAGCTTGTGCTCTCTTTCATCCCCACAGAGTTTTCAGGTTCTCACTATGTAGCCTTGGCTGTCCTGAAACTCACACTGCATGCCCACTCCCAAAGATCTGCCTGCCTTTGCCTCCCAAGTGCCTACATACTTTCTATAAAAGATTCACTTTTATGTGTATGAGTGTTTTGCCTATGTACTTGTCTGTGTACAAGAATGCATTGCTTATGGAGGCCAGAAGAGGGTTCTGATGTAGGGTGAAAAGGGCCAAGGGGAAAAAAAACACCATGCCACTGGCTAGACCCAAGACCTGGGCCAAGGAAATACACCCTGACCCTGACTGGACCAGGACCAGAACCAGGGCTTGAAATCCCACCAATCCTTGAATTTGCCCCAGAGTCAGGCTGCAGAATCCCACCAATCCCTGAGCTTGTGGGATTTTGTGGCCCAGAATCAGGCCACAAAAACTCACCAATCCCAAGCCACCCTGGGAAGCTCCACCCCCCACTCGACCCCACCCCTCAACCACCCCCCCACACACAAAAACTATATAAGCTCTGTACCCTGTTCAGTTTGCTGCTGCTTCTCTCCTGAAGCAGGCACCCTCCTGGACTCTCCCTTCCCAATAAATCTCTTGAGTGAGGTTTGTTGCGCAGTGTGACATTTTTGCCCAGCAGTAACAACTGTCACCAGAGCAGAACTGAGCAGAGTAGAACTGTAACACTTTCACTGGGGAAACTCCCCTGGCAAAGCAGAGTTGTTACACTTGCACTGGAGAAACCATCCCCTGGACCAGGGCTGTAAGCTGTTATGCTTACAGTGACTTTGTGGTATTCCTTGGCTTCCAGTGGCCATGATACCTTTCCATCTGAACTCCAATGCTTACATCTGATCCCCTGGAACTGGAGTTACAGAGGTTGTAAGCCACCATATGAGTGCTAGGAATTGAGCCTGGCTCCTCAGAAAGAGTAGTGCTCTGAACTGTTCAGCCATCTCTCTAGTACCTCCAGATGCTTTTGAAGTTCTTTCCTTGAAAATCCATAACTAACTGTATTGGGGACAACAGCCACTCCTCAGAGAGCCCTTTCCTCTGCTGAGCTGAGGAGACACACCCTTGGTATAAGGAGAAGTATCCTTGGTACGAGGAGTGAGCTGAAGTGGCTGTCTGGGGCCCACTTCCTGAGACTGGCATTGGGGGAAAAAAGAAGAAAATCTAGTCATCCTGTGGGTTGGAAGGGGAAGAAGCCCCAAACCATGAACCATCTTGAAGTATTGTCACAGCGGGCAGAGCAGAGCAGGGAACTTCTACCTCACATCAGCACCAAACACCCAAAGACTCTGCTGGCCAACATGAGCAGAAAGTGTGAGAAGGTGCAGAAGTATGAAACCCAGAAGCAGGGGGACCTGCCTTACCCTAATCCAAATGAGCAAATCAGCCTTCCGAGAAGATAGGGATCAGGAGCAGAGTCAGTGACCAGGCATCTGGTACAGGACACCTGAAAACTAGTGTGGGGCAACACCATTGAGCTCCCCAGCATCCAAGCCCAAGTCACTAGGGGCCCATCACAGAAATCTGAATCTTTGGTACAAGGAAGGTAAACACTGAAACACTCACACAGAGGCCCCGGTCAGATTCCCACCCACACAGGACAACTGACAAAAGCTTCTAAGAGAGATGAGATTCTCTGTGTCATTTTTGCTGTTCAATCCAATCACCAGAGAGTGATACATGAATTAAAAAAAAAAAAAAAAAACAGTAAGGAAAACTCAATCCCAATCCATCATCAAAAGGCAGAGCAAACCAAGCAAAAAAAAAAAAAAAAAAAAAAAAAAAAAAAAAAAATCAGACTCAAAACAACACAGGTGAGGAACTGGAACATACTAATTCTAAAATATCCCTCTTAAGTGTGTCAAAATATTACTTGTGTGTGAACAGATGAGGATTTAAAACTAAGACAGAGTCAAATAGATATAGTCAAAGCCAAAATATACCGTGAAAGGTGAGTTCCTTCATATGCTCAAGCATATACTTGATGTAGCCAAAGGTGGGGTCAGTGGATGGGAAGATAGGTCAAATAGAAGTAGTCAAAATTGTAAATACGAAGAGAAAGTGTGGTAGTATTGTGTTCCCCAAAATATTGTGCATGCTAATAAACTTATCTGAGGTCAGAGAATGGAACAGCCACAATATTAAACATAGAAGATAGGCAGTGGTAGCACACGCTTTTAATCCTACCATTCCAGAGGCAGAGATCCATCAGTTCAAGGATACAGCCAAGCATGGTGACTCATGCCTTTAATCCCAGAAAGTGAGCCTTTAATCCCAGGGAGTGATGGCAGAAAGCAGAAAGGTAGATAAGGTGTGAAGATCAGAAACTAGAAGCTTTTAGCTGGTTAAGTTTTCAGGAGTTGGAGCAGCAGTTCAGCTGAGATCTATTTGGATAAGGACTCAGAGGCTTCCAGTCTGAGAAAATAGGATCAGCTGAGGAACTGGTGAGGTGAGGTAGCTGTGGCTTGTTCTGCTTCTATGATCTTCCAGCATTCACCCCAATAACTGGCCTCAGGTTTTATTTTATTAATAAGAACTTTTAAGATTCCTGCTACAAGAAAGATGGGGGGCTGGAAAGATGGCTCAGCAGTTAAGAGCACCGGCTGTTCTTCCAAGAGATCTGGGTTCAATTTCCAGCACCTACATGACAGCTCACAACTGCCTTGTAACTCCAGTTCTAGGGGATCTGACACCTTCACACAGACAAATATGCAGGTGAAACACCAATGCACATTAAATAAAAATTTTAGAAAAGATAGAGAAAGATAGTCAGAGCAGGAGAAAACAGAAACAAAATACAAGGCACTCTGGGATGCTGGATCATCATCTGTGGGTGAGACTGTATAATTAGCATGCCCAGAATGAGTGAGACCATTCTCAGAGATACTCATTTGTGTCTCACTCTGGCTATCTGTCCCATGCAAACAAGATGCCCAAGGGAATTGGGATTCCCTGGGAGGCTCTCAGTAGGAAATAAAAGGCTGAAGCCTGGAGCCAGCCAGATGGGAACTTGTCTCCCGGAAGAAAGTTCATGCAGACAACAGGTCACACCATCTTCTGAGACAGGCTGAAGCTAAGATAATGATGGTGTACTACAATGGGCAGGACTCCTTAATTATATATACCTCTTGTCTTGTATCTAAACCTTACCCTCATGTCAGGACCTGAAAGGTGGCCTTGGGAGAGTCTCTGGATCTCTCTCTGTCTTTCTTTCCATATGTGAATCACAATGTGGCCACACTGAATCAATCTACTTTTTTTCCCCTGATTTTTGCTGTTATTGTTTGTTTCATCAAGGATAGGCAGCCACATCTGAATGATTGGGGCTACCAGGGCCAGGCTCTGACCTTTAATAACCCTGATAATAAGTAGTGTCACAGAAAGGAAGAGAAGAGGAGAGGAGAAGGTGGGATAGGAGAGAAGGGGAGGGGAGGGAGGAGAGGAAAGGAGATGGTGAGGAGGATGGAGAGGTGAGGAGAGAGAGGAGATGGGTGGAGAGGACCAAAGAGAGAAGGAAGAACTAGACAGGAGAACCAGACACAGAAGTGACATCTAAGAAAGGCTCCACAGAAATACATAAGACACAGAGATCCCCTCGTGTGTGACTTTTCCTGGGAGATGTGAATGTCTTGGAGAATTTGATGTGAATGTCAAGACCCTGAGGACAAACCAGAGAAAGTATTTTCCCAGTCCCCCTTTGTGAACCAGTGAGTTTGGACAACCAATGGGCAGCTACACAACTGAAGAGTCCACTCTTGGCAACAGTTAACTGCTGATACAGCCTCAGAGTGGGGAGGAGTCTCCTGTGCCATCCTGTGAGTCCTCCCATGTTCTAAGAGGAATGTCAACAGACTCAGGCTTGTAAGGGTCTCATGCAGGCAACCACAGCTGCTCTGGTTCCAAGATGGCAATTGTGTGTCATCCTTAGAGGGCAGCTCGCCACAATATCCTATATAGGATGCATCTTCCTCAACACCCCAAATAGGATGCATCTTCCACAATATCCCCTAAAATGGGATGTATCTTCCTCAAACCAAAAATACCATGGCTACATATACTTAGTTTAATATGTGACTGTCAAAAACCAAAAGTAATGAGGAAGTCGTGAACTTACAGATTAAACCACAAACTAGGAACACAGAAGCAAAGGCAGGGATTACATCAGACATCTGATGAGAATCGTATGCCCTAACTGCTGAGGAGAAGCCATCCCACCCTGTGAAGTGAAAGGATAGAGGCTGAGACGTCACTGTCAGCAGACACGCACCATCAGAAAAGACTTCAGGTCAAGGATGGTACAAGGAGAGAAACTGGAGTCCACATGAGGGACTGTAGAAGGTACACAGTGGAAGTTAAGAACACTCTGGAGAGAAGGGTGCTCAAAGCTGTCAGGGGCACATTGCCTACAGCAGACATGGACAGACCATCAGGAGCAGCTGGAGTGTTGAAACTTCTAGAAGGATGCACAGTCACCAGAACATGGACTGTGCTCCCAGAAACTCCCACTTCCTTAAGCAGAGAGGAAAGGCCTCTGCCAGTGACAAACACATCAAAGGAAACTCAACAGACATCTGTTGAGATACTGAGAGAATACACTCAGGAAGATTTTAGAGGCCCAAAGGAATGGAGGCTTTCTTCTGCTTCCTAGAAACTGTCTTTAAGGGAGTACTTCTGTCACAGTGCAGTATGGAAGAGGCCTGTGGGCCCATGCTGGGGAGGAAGGGCCGATGAGGTCTCCACCCTGCACTCTGAACAGGGCAGAGGGTCTCAGAGGCCCTGAGCCTCTCATGTCTGAATCCAGGTTCACCTGCCTGGTTGGGAGGCGGACAGCAGATGATGATGATGGTGATGATGATGATGATGATGATGATGTGTGTGTGCGCGCGTAGAGGACACGAGGGCTCAGGGGTATCTGTGAGTGCATGCATGAATGCGTATCTGGAGCTGCTAGGAGTGTATGAGTGCATGTGTGTACTAGAGAGGTTCTGAGTGGGCATAACTATATATGCCTGTATACATGTGTTTGTGTGCATGGGGGTATGGGCATTTAGTTCACTTGTGCATGTGTGTGTTGAAGGAATGGTACATGTAGATATGTATGCACATTCAGGACAGTGAATCTCTGACATCTGGATTCATTTCTGGCTCAGTTTCATAAAGCCCCACACACTCATCACAGACAGTGTTGGCTGCTGACTCACAAACCATTTTATCTGCTTGCTGTTCTTCACCGGCATAAAACAGCTATAATCTAGGGCAGCCAGCAGTGAGAGCTCTGGGAAAGACAGGGCAGGACAGAGCCACAGGCAGGCCCAGCAGACCCTGGGAGCCAAAGGCATGCCCATCCCTGGGAGCCTGCACATGAACTTCTCACCACAGTCCACATGAGACCACGGATGAGGATGCACATCAGACATTTCACCAATGCACACAGAGGAAATAACCCTGTTTAGACATCGTTGACAGAGACTTGAACTTCAAAGTACATGTCTGAGGCATGTGGAGCAGATGCAGCTCTATTCACTGATAGGTGAGCGATGCCCACATGACTGCCCCAGCCACTGCCATTAGAAATCAGCAGAGCATCACTATTACGATGCTTTCTTTTTTTTTTTTTTTTTTTTGAGCTGAGGATCGAACCCAGGGCCTTGCGCTTGCTAGGCAAGCACTCTACCACTGAGCTAAATCCCCAACCCTACGATGCTTTCTAATTCCTAATTTTAAAGCTATATGTGTTTTTATACTTCATCATCATTCAATGAAGGATGACCAAGAGTGAACCACTGAAGAGAAGGTGTGACAGGGTCAATCACATTGTATAACTAAGATCCAAACATTGTAGAAGGACCCCGGAGGAAAATGTCACCAGGATCCAGGATACAGACCCGAGAACAAACAGCCAGGGATAATCTAAGCACCTACTGCCCATGCAGCCCCTGTGCAGTCAGACCCGAAAGGGAGAGCAAAGGACCAAAACACAAGAGACAGTGAGCCTGTGGCAGGGGCCACATTCTCCTGGGACACAGCAGGGACCTGACTACTTCATCAGTATTGGGGACTAAGGGGGTTCAGCCCCTCGATAGTCCCCTCCCAGGGTCCGGGAGAATCTACAACCAGCTGATAATTAATCTTTGATGAAAAGAAATGAATCTATGCACATAAAACTCCTTAGTTCATACGCTTTATTATTCTGTGATTGTTTTCTCTCTACACAGCTTCTATTCTGCTCTCACGTCTAGCTCCTTTCTTGCCTGATTCCTCTCTATATTAATCTACTGTCCCCTCTAGGTTCTATCTTAATTCCTTCATCTAGTTCTATCCCATCTAGGTTCTCATCCATCTAGTTCTTTCCCACCTCAGCTCCTCTCCCATCTCCTTCTCTCTCATCTTGTTCTTCCCCATCTGGCTCTTCCTCATCTTCCATCTCGTTCCTCTAGTACTCTCTTCTAGCCCTTCAATCTAGTTCTTCCCCATCTCAGTTTGTTCCTCTCAAGTCCTTACCCATCTAGTTCTTCCATGCTCTTTTTTCTTCTCCATTCTCTGCCCTGGAAGTCCCGGTATAAAAAGGGAGGGTCCGAGCTAAATGCTTTAAAGCTATTACTTAATGTCCACCTGACCTAGGCGTGTCCCCTTGTGGAATTTACCTTAAGTCAGGAGACTTGTATGTGGGCTGCTATCACTGTTAGTCCTTGAAAGTTGGGCACCCACTTGGGTGGTGTCTCCTTGTGGAATTTAAGTCAGGAGACTTGCATGTGGGCTGTTATCACTGTTAGTTCTCGGAAGTTGGGCACCCACCTGGGTGGTGTCTCCTTGTCCTTGAAAGTGGCTAAGGGAGATATCTGATTCCAGAGAAAGCCTTTCCTGAGGCTGTTCTCCAAATACCTGGAATGTGTATGTCCAGAGAGTGACCAGTCCACACTGTTAGCCTTTCTTAGGGAGAAGTCAATTGGGAAAACTATGAAGGTACACATGATTTTCATAACAGAATACAGCTGATATATAACAAGCCAAGTAACACCAAAAACTCCTTGGGATTTGGCTTCCTCTGGAGGAATTCCCTGATTCATCCAGGTAGTGACTTTGCCATAACCAGCTGAGTTCTTATGATATCTCCCTGCGGCCCACAGCACATCAGGCCATGTCCTCCACCAATGTCCATCTCCCGAGCCATAGTGAATCAGAGAAAGCATTGGCCTATGATCACCAAGAGAGTCAAGGACCAGGACAGATGCAGATGGCTGATTAGAAATGTTGCTTTATTTGGCACATGGGTTAGAGAAGCACCCTGAATTCAGGACATTCTTCAAAAAGGGACAGGATAGGGGGATCTGATTCATTCTTCTTCATCCTCTCTCCAGTTCCTGAGTGCAGTGGGCATGTTTCCCACCTGCCTCCTGTTGAATCCACAGTCAAGAGTGGGATTGGCCAGGACAAAGTATGCATCTTCACTGGTCAGCAGCAGGAGGGGGTGCTACAGGTGACAGGTCTGCAGACCAGGGTGGGGCAGGAGGGCTGGCAGCACCCAGATGACTGGCAGGAGGAGCTCACACAGACAGGCCGGCAGCTCACAGGCACACACACAGAGGACTGGCAGGAGGGAGCCATGCACACAGTAGGCCTGCAGCTCACAGGCACACAGCAGGCCACCTGGCATCTCACAGGAATGTATATAGCAGGCCTGCAGCAGGATGCCTGGCAGGGGCTGGACACACAGCAGGATGCCTGGCAGGGGCTGGACACACAGCAGGATGCCTGGCAGGGGCTGGACACACAGCAGGATGCCTGGCAGGGGCTGGACACACAGCAGGCTGGCTGGCAGCCTGAGGAGCAGCTGGTGTGACACATGGTGGAGGCTGGCTGGTCTGGAGGAGGGTGAGGATGTCTGCAGCTCCTGCCCACGGTGGCTTTTATACCCAGCTTTTATACCCACCTCAATGACTAAACCACCTAAAACGCAGCTTTGTATTTGTTTCCTATCCTTTCTCCAGGGCTAGCCTTGCTTTTGTTTCTGTATGTTTGTGTTTTTGTTTGCCCTCAGCTAATTACATCTCTTCCAAGTTCCTGGAGAAGGTATTAGCACAAACAGTAAACACCAAATCCTGCAGCTCCATATTAGCCATCTGGGACTCATGACGGATACATCTGGACATCAACAACTTTGGGTGGTCCCACCCCTCCACCTCTGCTTTCTACACTGCATGGAGCCTCTCTCTTGAGCAGTTTCCGCTCCAAGCCTAGAGTTTTTGTTGGTGGATATCCCAGAGTCCAACATCCTGGGGTCTCTAACTGAAACTCAGGTTTCATCTCTACAACTTCACACAATGATTTTTCAGTAGACCTAAGGTATCCAACCCTGCCACAGGGTCTGAGCTTAGAGGTGTTCTGAAACTTTGTGACAAGCCTTCATAAACCCCACAACTCTTGGAGTTTGCAAGCCTAGAAAACAATGTAACAATGTTGCCATGTTCTTCCCACAAGATACAGTGTAGTGCCCCTTTGCCACAGCTGTTAAGGCCTCAGAGCACCTTAACCTTAGCTGAAGAACCTGGGGATAAATTCCCTAGGCAGTTGGTTTGGAGCAGGGAAGTCCTTCAGCTCATTTCCAGTTCAGGTTTTCTCCTTCCATATCAATTTGAATTTTCCCACATTGGAGCCTTTGAGGAGTGGGGTCTTGCTCTAGGTGTCCTTAACTACTTTTCCAGCATAGAATGGGAGGTTTCTCTTTAATGGTGCTAATCACCACCTCGACGACACTTTCTCCATACTCCCCTTGTCTACAACTTTAAACTGGCCCAGGCTCCTTTCCTCACCCACCTGCACATCCTCACATTATCTGCTCTTCTCACTGTATACTCTCTGAGAGCAGTCACCGCGCCACAGTCCAAACCCTGGACTGACATCACCACGCCACAGCCCAAATGCTGAGCTGACATCACTGCACCGCAGCCCACACACCAAGCTGACATCACCATGCCACAGTCCAAACGCCAAGCTGGCATCACAGTGCCATAGCCCAAATGCTGAGCTGCCTGGAGAACTCTATAAAATGCATTAGCCCATCACCTTTGAATGCCACTTCACTTCGAGTTTTTTGGACAGGGGCAGAAAGCAGTTAGATTTGATGTTTTTATTTTTATTTTATTTTATTTTTGTCAGACTCTACTATAAACCTTTTAGCACAGTTCCTGATGAGTCCACATTCTGCTCTGCGGCCTCACCAGCAGTCCTTAGTGTCTGCCTCTTATTGGAATTCTACTCTTGCATACTCTAGAATGGCCTATTCAACTCTGCATACAGCATTGGAGGGCTGCTCTAGCTCACAGCTCCAAACTCTTCCCCGTTCCTTGTGCTAACCAGCTCTAAAGGACTGTGTACCACATAGCAGGGCTTCACTGGTTGGTGCCGGAGGATGATGGGAATGCCTGGCGCTCTTTCCCAAGATGGCCTTTACTTGAGGTCCAGTGGTCCAACAACCCAGAATGCAGCTGGTCTTCTTTGCATATTCATGTTCTGTCTTGGTGTTTTCTGGTTGCTGTGGCAAAATGCCTGGGGGAAACAGCTGAAGAAGGACCGGTTTATTTTGGTTCACAGTTTGAGAGGACACCATCTAGATGGCAGAGAACACGGGGTGGCAGGACTGAGGTGGCTGGGCATATTGCATGGTGTGCTCCCTCATTTTCCCTTGAATTAAGTCCATGACCCCAATATATGAGCTGACACCTACCACCCACATTCAGGATGGGTGTGGTGGTTTGAGGGAGAAATGCTTCCCCACAGGCTTGGGCATTCAACACTGGGGCTCCAGTTGGTGGCACTGTTTGGAGAGATTATGGCCCAGCTTTGCTGGAGCAAGTGTGTCACTGGGGCAAGCTTTGCGAGTGTAAAGCCTTGTACCACTTCCAGTTGGCTTTCTCTGTTCTACGCTTGCATTTGAAGATGTGAGCCTGCCTTCTGCCATGCTTTCCTGCCATGATGGCCATTTAGCCCTCTGGGGCTGTGAACCGAAAGAAGTTCGCCCTTCACTAGGCTCTCTTGGTCTTGGTGTTTCTGTCACACCAGAAGGAAAGGAATGAACATATGGGTTCTTTTTCCCTCCTCAGTTAAACCTCTCTGGAAATACCTTCACAGACATGCCCAGAGATGTGTCTCTTAGAAGGGTCTAAATTTAGGAAAGATGACAACAAAGATTGACCATCACCATGTGCATAAAGTGTCAGACTTTGGGCTTCTTATGTGTGTCTGAGGGTGACATGTTTATATATGACTCTATGGCCATGTGTAGCTACACGCCACTCAGAAATGCCCTCTAGAAATCTGCCCCTTCTTCTGTCTCAGCTCCCAGGACACCCCACCATCATGTACCACACAAGCTGGTCTAGACTCTTGCCCACCTGCACTGCTTCTCTGTGCTATGTCCCTATGTCCCTACTGCCTTCTACCCAAACCGGGGCAATGAGACTTTCTCCTGCTGCTGAAGTCCATGTGTACCTCTGAAGATAGCATTTGTGTGGCTGCCATCTGTAAGCAGGCCTCCTGCATGTCTAGAGGATGCATGCTGGCGTCCTCCATGCCAGTGAGCTCCAGGCCCATCATACTCATGAGCTGCCCTGCTCCAGATGCTGCTACCCTCCTGTCTCACCCTCATCTTCAGGACCCTCCCCTGTGGCATCACTGCTTTCTTTTTTTTTTTTTTTTTTTGGTTTTTCAAGACAGGGTTTCTCTGTGTAGCTTTGCACCTTTCCTGGATCTTGCTTTGGAGACCAGGCTGGCCTCACAGAGATCTGCCTGCCTCTGCCTCCCAAGTGCTAGGGTTAAAAGGCATGCATCACCATGCCCAGCTCCAAAGCTTAGATTTACACTGTACAGTAGTCACAGACCACCTTGACTGTTGAGCTATAAAAGTACATTAGCAGCTCTCCTTTCCTCACCGGTCTGCAACATAAAGAAGACAGCTGTAGCCCAGGGCAGTCAGCAGTAAGAGCTCTGGGAGAGACAGAGCAGAAAGGAGCCACAGGTACAGTAGATACCAGGTTCCTTGTCCATCCCTGAGAACCTTTGTGAACTGCTCCCAACAGCCTGCAGGAAACCAGAAATAAGGATGCACACCAGAAATGGGAGACTGTCACCAATATGCAGAAAGGAACTAACCCCCAGATCATAGATATCATTGACAAACACTTAAAAACACATGTCTGCAGCACATGGAGCCCACATTCAACTCTACTCATTGACAGATGAGCGATGCCCCCACATGCCTGCCGCAGCCACTGCCCCAAGAAATCAGCAGAACATAACGATGCTTTCTAGGTTCTAAGTTGAAAGTGATGTGTGTTCAATACATTATATTGATTACCAGTCAATTAAAGATGGGTGAGTGTGAACCACTGAAGGGAAGGTGTTACAGGATCAATCACGTTGTATAACTAAGATTCAAATGTTTGAAAGTGCCCTGTAAAAGTCACCAGGACCCGGGATACAAGACAGTACCAGAGACAAAAACTAGCCAGGGACAATGAGAATGTCTGCTGCCCGTGAGGCCCCTGCTACAGATGCACTGAGCAAGAAGAACTAAGATGCGAGAGGATGCAGCTAGTACAGTGAGTCCACAACAGGGCTGCATGCTCCTACCTACAGGGATGCCAGGGACCAGACAACATCTGCATAACCAGGCCATGTCCTCCACCCCATCTCATCTCCCAAGGACCACCATAGAGAACATTTACTAATCTTACATCCTTTCTGACGCAAGAGGAGCCAGGAAGAGAGACATGAAACAGGACAGACATGTGCAGCTGAACTCAAAACACTGGTTTATTTATCACCCAGGGTTAGAGAAGACCCCTGCAGCCAGGACATCCATAGGAGGTCAGGGGGAGGGGATGCAGATCTTGCTTCTGCATTCTGTTCTCACCCGAGTGTCAGAGTGGGACAGGTATGTTTCCCACGTGCTGTACACACAAAGCCTGAGGTCAAAGAGAAAAGTTTTGAGAACACAAGTGTGTCCCATCTTCACAGAGGCAGCTGGTTTGGGACACTGGTCAGCAGCAGGAAGGGGTGCTACAGGTGACAGGTCTGCAGACCAGGGTGGGGCAGGAGGGCTGGCAGCACCCGGAGGACTGGCAGGAGGGCGCCATGCACACAGTGGGCCGGCAGCTCACAGGCACACACACAGAGGACTGGCAGGAGGGAGCCATGCACACAGTGGGCCTGCAGCTCACAGGCACACAGCAGGCCACCTGGCATCTGACAGGAATGCATATAGCAGGCCTGCAGCAGGATGCCTGGCAAGGGCTGGACACACAGCAGGCTGGCTGGCAGGGACTGGACACACAGCAGGCTGGCTGGCAGCCTGAGGAGCAGCTGGTGTGACACATGGTGGAGGCTGGCTGGTCGGGAGGCGAGTGATGATGTCTGCAGCTCCTGCCCACGGTGGCTTTTATACCCAGCTCAGTGCTCCAACTACCCAGAATGCAGCTGTTCTTCCTTATTTGCTTCCCTGTTCTCCCAGGTTGGCTTTGCTATTGTCTGTGCCCCTGCTTTGTTTACCCTCAGCTTCATGGCTAATTACACCTGCTCTACCTCCTGCTCTGCCTGGACTCCCACCCAGCCTCCCCTGGGGCCTTCTGGATTCTACCAAGCTCCAGCACTTCCTGATTTCCTCACATGAGATCCAAGAGACCCAGGAGTCTAGTTCTCCCTGCAGGATGGCAGTCCTCACACACCCACAAAGATCACACTTCTCATAGGGTTAGGAAGGGCTTGCAGAATGGGAGAGGCTAAACACACAGGGGGTGCCCTGCCATGAGCCACCGCTGGAGTCAGAGAGCAGACAGAAGCCAGGGCATAGAGAACAGCTCTCTTTCAGCACGCCTCTGTGTGTGTGTGTGTGTGTGTGTGTGTGTGTGTGTGCGCGTGCGCGCGCGCGCACGTGTGCGTGCATGTAGATGTGCACATGAGGTTCAGAGTTTGTGCATTTGTGTGTCTGAGTGTAAACGTGTGCATAACCATACATGTGTGTCCAGGACTGTATGTCCACATATGACCACATGCCACCAAAGGTCTGTTTCCTTTTCCATGCAAGCCTTCCCCAGCCCCAGCCACCTGTGCCACATGAACTGCTCCTCGGGCCACCTGCTGCCTGTCCTGTGTCTCTGTGATGCCTCATCACTGCCTGCTGCCCTCTCAAGGCTGTGAGAACCCCAGTGTGGTTCTGTTGAGATGGACTCTGTGCCCTGTGTCTGCCTCCTGCCAGCTGGCCTGCAGTGAGCCTGGAAGCTGCCAGTCCCTAGGGCTCCATGTGGCTCCTCTGCCTGCTGCTGCTCTCTCCTCTCCAGGCCCTCAAACACTGGACTTGCTGCTGTGGTCATGAGCCCAGGTGAGAACTGTGCCTCCTAGAAGGCACTCCACTGTGGTCCTGCAGAGCGTGAAAGGGCTTCTTCTATCTTCCCTTCCTGCTCTATGATATTGTGAACCTGCCTCTTCCCCTTGGAGAACACTGGAATAGCAGAGAGAGAATGGGGTGCAGCCCATGCTCATGTGGGACAGTCTGCTTAACAGTCCAGAACCACCGGTGTGGCACATTGCAGGCCATGTCTGCTAGAGCATTTCCAGGGAGGATTATTGAGAGGGTAGACCTTCCTTAAATGTGTGGTGTTGTCCCATTGGCTAAGGACCATGATAGAGTGGATATGGAAAAAGGAGAAAGGCAGGCAAGTGCTAGAATTCCTGATTGTCCTTTTCCTGGTCCATCACGGTTTGAAGGGCTCTGCTCCATAATGATGTCCTGAATTCTGGAACTGAGAGTCAAGATAAGCCTTCCCTCCTCTCAAGTGTATTTTAAAAACAACCACTGCAATGCAAAAACATCAAATGCAGAAAAATTGGTGCTGAAGAAGTCAGGACATTGCCATGAATAACCCTGGCCATTTGGCTCTCAGCCATCTGAAGTTGGTCTGTGGAAGGAATGTGTCAGGATCTGGAGCTGTGGACTGTTGCAACCCTAGAATTCTGTGAACAATGCTTAACCTGAACAACACACCTTCCTTGTCCACAACATCCAATTCTCTTAAAACTCAGGCTGGAATGCCAATAGAAACACACTCAGGCAGTAATGTGTGTACTCTTGAGGTTTCCGAAGGAAACAGGGGCTGTATTGGATGCAGGACTATAGATTCTTTATGTTATATTCTGGCAAAGGATTGTTCACATTTTGCCTGAGTCTTGGAAACAAATTTGGTGAAGAAAATTCATGACAGCAAAGTCTTTATGTAGTTGCATGGTTGTTGCTGGCTGGTTTTAGCCAGATTTACATTGAGTATTAGGTACAAAGGGTAGAGCAGAAAGATTTGGAAAACGTGCCATCTAGCCAGAAAGAGAGCAAGCTGAAAGTGTGGATGAGCAGAGTGTTGTTGTTAAAGAGACTAGCACCATTAAAGAAAGGCTAATGTCACCTACCTGCTCTTCTACTTCCTGGTACCATCATCTATGGCCACAATATGGCTTCACATCCAGCAAACACACAGAGGAACATCCAGTCTCCATTTCTCCCTTCTATGCCCCATTCTGTCCATTCTGGAATGGGGCTGTGTACTCTGGCATTAAATGTTGTACATACATAACTTGATTTTGGTGTTCTAAGGACTCACAGCTAAGAGTTTACATCAAGAGAACCTGCTAGTATTTGCTTTTATAAATGGACATGCACCTTTAAATCCCAGCACTCGGGAGGCAGAGGCAGCCAGATCTCTGTGAGCTCAAGGCCAGCCTGGTCTACAGAGAGAGTTCTAGGACATTGAGGGCTACACAGTGAAACCCTGTCTGGAAGAAACAAAACAAACAAACAAACAGACCTGCAGGCAAAGTGCCTTCCAAATATTTATGTTTATACCCATAGACTGAGGCTGTTCTCAGCATTACTCAGCAAAGTCTGCAGTGGGAAGCCATGGATACAGAGACCTGTAACTGGTCAAAGTGCTGAGGATAAGAGACTTGATTGCTCAGCCCTAGACAGAACACCCACCCACATTGTCTCTTCTCAGAGGTCTACGGAGCATCACTGGAGACAAGATGGAGCAGAAAGAATGTCAGAAGATGGTGAGGAGCACCACGAAATGCTACATGACATGGATGCTATACTCATGAAACCGAGTGGTTACTGGACAACACCAAAGCTGTCGACATCCCAGCATGGTTGGGGAGGAGCAGAAGAGGCCCCTCCCTTGGCTCAGGAGCTACTGGCAGTTACTGGCTTCAGGAGGAGCAGGGGTCATTGTCTTAGTAGGGGAGCCACTTAGGTAAGTTCCCCAAGTCAGTAAATAACTCTCCAGCCCTGCGCATGCTCATGCAAGCCCAGTAAAACTCAATAGGTTATTAAAAAGAGTAGGAGGTGAACAGGTCAGGAAGATGAAGGGAGCAGAGAGAGGGAGAGGAGGATGAAAGAGGGAAATGGGGTAAAATGAGCAAAATACATATATATAATTGCCAGAGACTCTAAATTGCCTTGAACCGCTAAAGACACTTAACATTTGAGCTGTGTTGAAACTGTTAAGACCGTTGGGAACCACAGATGGAATGGGTGAGTGTTTCTCACCATAAGATGGGCATGAACTTTGAGGAGCCAGGGGTGCAACGCTCTGATTTAAAGTGAGGCGTGTGGATATCAAGATAACTTGGGCTGACATCTGAACATTAACCTTCATTGAGAACTTGATTGGCTCTAGACTCTTATAGGAGACTGAGACAAGCCACTGGACATGTCTGTGAAGGCTTTTCTAGATAGGAATAATCGAGGTGGGTGATGCCATCCCATAGGCTGGAGGGCTGAACTGAATACAAGCAGGGATGAGGAAACAGCAGGGCACCAACATTCCTCCTTCTCTGATCCCTGACTACCATGATATGAACCTTCTCCACTCTGTCCTCAGTCACAAGGGAGTGAGCTCTCTAAACCCATGAGCCAAAATGGCACCTTCCTCTTTTAAGTTGTTTTGTTGGGGGATTTTATCAGTGTGAAAACCAGCTAACACCAAATGGGCAAAGAGGCTTCAAGTCTGCACCCCGTGCCTTCCGGCGGATGTGTCAGGAACTTACAGACTCTCCCCACCTTTGGTTCTGAATCCACTTCCACCTCCTGCTTGAGACCACAGCTGTGTGTGATGAACATGAGTGTGCAGAGCTCATGAGTGTGCACGGACATGCAAGGATGTGTGTATGTGTGTATACATGTGAGAGTGAAGGCCTGTGTGTGCTTGGGGATGCATTCGGGAGAGTTAGTTAGTTCATGATGACTGGTTCCTTTCTGGCTCAGATTCATTCACAGCCTCAATTTTAAGTACATAGCAAGTCACAGGCCACCTGGTTATTGGGGTATATGATCACGCTGCAACTTATATCTCATCCCCGGCCTACAGGTATCACAGAAAAGCCTGGGGCATGACAAAGCCAGCAGTAAGAACTCTACAGAGGGACTGGCCTGGAAAACACCCAACCCTGAAGCAAAACGAGAGAACTTCAGGCTTGCCCATCCCCAGAACCTCTATAGGGAATGATCAAATGACCCTGTAAGAGACCAGGGATAAAGCAACCCACTGGAAATGTAAAGGCTGTCCCCAACACTGTACAGAGGGAAATCAACCTGGACATACAAGACAGGCAAAAGAGACTTACACTTGAAAGCTCACACCTAAAGGATATAGAAATATGTCCACTGTTCATTCAAAGCCCAGATCTATATGCACCAACTGTGGAAGCAGCTACCCTGAATGCTGGTATCACAGGACACTGTGCTCAGTTTGTGTTGACTGTGTATTTATTACATATAATGGATCATCAGTCACAAGAAAATGAGCACCTTTGGACCACTGACAAGCAGGTGGATGAGTGATAACCAAGTCCACATCTCAGATTCTGGCATTCAGAAGCTGGCCTATGGTGAGAAAAGTCACCATGAGCCACAATATGAAACAACCAGAGAGGAAAGCTGACTGAGGACAGTGAGCATTCTCCATCCAGGAAGCTCTTGGGACAAGGGCACTTAGAGAGGGGGTAGGGTGGAATACAGAGCCATGGGAGAGGATGAGTCCGTGGCAGGGGTGTGCTCCAGAGCTTACTTAATGTGCAGGAACCTGACCACACTCATTATATCGAGCTAAACCCTCCGTGTCTTACATCTCAAGAATCATTGTGACACAGAGTCATAAAAAAGTACTAACCTGTCGGGTGGTCGTGGTACATGCCTTTAATCTCAGCACTCGGGAGGCAGAGCCAATCGGATCTCTACGAGTTCGAGGCCAGCCTGGTCTACAGAGTGAGATCCAGGACAGGCACCAAAACTACACAGAGAAACCCTGTCTTGAAAACAAAGCAAAACAAGACAAAAAAGCTCTTACATCTTTTCTGGTATGAGAGCAGCCAAGAAAGATGGACATGAAACAGGACAGACAGTGGAGTTGAACTGAAGAAACTGGTTTATTGGGCACTAAAAGTTAGAGATGGCCCTGGCGCCAGGGCACCCTTCCAAAGGGTAAGGAGAGGGGGTGGGCAGAATGTCCTTCCTCTCTGCCTCATATGCTGAACCAGCAGCCTGAGGACAGGTGCTAGGAGGGGACAGGTTGACTCATCTTCACTGGGTCACTGGTCAGCAGCAGGAGGGGGTGCTACAGGTGACAGGTCTGCAGACCAGGGTCGGGCAGGAGGGCTGGCAGCACCCGGAGGACTGGCAGGAGGAGCTCACACAGACAGGCCGGCAGCTCACAGGCACACACACAGAGGACTGGCAGGAGGGAGCCATGCACACAGTGGGCCTGCAGCTCACAGGCACACACACAGAGGACTGGCAGGAGGGAGCCATGCACACAGTGGGCCTGCAGCTCACAGGCACACAGCAGGCCACCTGGCATCTCACAGGAATGCATATAGCAGGCCTGCAGCAGGATGCCTGGCAGGGGCTGGACACACAGCAGGCTGGCTGGCAGGGGCTGGACACACAGCAGGCTGGCTGGCAGGGGCTGGACACACAGCAGGCTGGCTGGCAGGGGCTGGACACACAGCAGGATGCCTGGCAGGGGCTGGACACACAGCAGGATGCCTGGCAGGGGCTGGACACACAGCAGGATGCCTGGCAGGGGCTGGACACACAGCAGGCTGGCTGGCAGCCTGAGGAGCAGCTGGTGTGACACATGGTGGAGGCTGGCTGGTCTGGAGAAGGGTGGGAATGGCTGGAACTCCTTCCTGGGGTGGCTTTTATACCCAGCCCAGTGTCCCTCAACTACCCAGAATGCAGCTGCCCTTCCTTATTTGCTCCCTTTGTCCTCCCAGGCTGGCTTGGTTGTGTCTGTGTTTCTGTTTTTGTTTTGCCCTCAGCTTCATGGCTAATTACACCTGCTCCAAGCTCCTTCTGCACCTGGGCTCTTCCAGCACCTTCTCCATTCAGGCTTGCTCTGTTGCCGTTTGTGAGTTCTTCTTTGTGACACCCCAAAGATCCAGGAGGTCAGATGCCCCTCGCTATGGCACAGTGGTCCTCACACTACCAGAGACTGCACTTGAAGGGTTGGCAGAACCTGACAGAGCATGCTGTAGCTCAGAGATGACGTCAGATAGCACACAGGAAGGGCATGGAGAACAGCGGGGAATCGGTGTGTGTGTCTGTGTGTGTGTGTGTGTGTGTGTAGAGAGAGACTGAATGTGGGGGAGTATGAACATGTGCTTAAATGCACAAGTGGTTCAGAGTTTGTATCTGAGTGCAAATGTGTATATAGCCACACACATGTATACAGGACTGTATTTCCATGTGTGACCACTCATGCATAGATCTGTTCCTTCCTCTGCCCAGCACCCCTTCAGCCCAGCCCCGATGGGCCACATGAATGGCTCCCCAGGCTGTTTCTCTGCTTCTCTTCCACTGGCTACAACTCAAGCCAGGGCAGTGGGGACCACTGCTACCTGGAGGCCACCATACCCTGTTGCTGACTCCTGCATGCTGGCCTGCTGGGGCTCTGAATTTCCAGTCCTCTGAGTGCTGCTCTGCAGGCTCCTCCCCTCTGGCCCCTCCACCTGCTGCTCAGCTTTCTTCTCTGGTCCCTCAAATACTACGGTCATCACCATCATCAGCCTAGGTGAGCACTATCTACCATGATCAGGGAGAGCCAGGAGGGAACTCAGCTCTGTGGAGCAGGGGCATACCCAAATTCCTCCTTCCTATCTTTATTGTCATTCTTTCTGCTGACACTGAATAAAATTAGACTTCTGCCCAGATGAGTAAATGTATCAACCCTCATCCTGTTTGCAGATTCAGGACCTGCCCTTTGGAGAACATTTACCATAGAAAGAGGCTGGGAGGATAGGGGTGATGGTCCATCTTCATTGTCAACTTGATGGATTTAGAATCTCCTAGAAAGGACTGGAGAGATGGCTCAATGGTTAAGAACACTTGACTGCTCTTCCAGAGGTCCTGAGTTCAATTCCCGGCAACCACATGGTAGCTCACAATCATCTGTAGTGAGATCTGATGCCCTCTTCTGTTGTGCATGAGGACAGAGCACTCAAGTACGTGAAATAACAAAAATAAATCTTTCAGAATCCCCTAGGAGACAGAGGCACGCTCTAAGACCTGTCCATGTGTCTTCATGGAGGATTGGCTGAGAGGATAGACCTCCTTGACCCTGGTCATGATCTATCCCATGGGCCGAGGGACTAAGGGACTAGATGGACTAAGGGAATGGGAAAGTCAAGCTAGCAACACCATTCCTAGTCTGCTGTCACATAGCCCATCATGACATGAACTGCTCTGCCACCCATGATGGACTGAACCTCTGAGATCAGGGGCCAGAATGACTCCTTCTCCCCTTAAGTGGCTGCATTGAGCATTTCATTACAGCGAACACAAAGGTAACCAACAGAGAAGGTGAGTATTGGAGACGTCAGGACGCTGCTGGGACTAACAAACACTGGCCATGTGGTTCTTGGGCCTCTGGTTCCTTTGTGGACAGAATGTGTAAGAGCTCTAACTTTGTAAGCTCAAGGGTGCTATAAACAGAACCAATGGGTCTTCCTGGTGGGTCTCGGAAGACCAGAATACCAACAGAAATTCAGACAGGAGGGCGTGCTCTTGAGGTTTCATATGGGAGAAGGATGCTACTGGGACCAGAGGCCATTTGTGTGCTGTGGGATGTTCTGTATGTCAAATGTGTTGCTCTGATTGGTTAAAATAAATAAAGTGCTGATTGGCCAGTAGCCAGGCAGGAAGTATAAGCAGGACAAGCAGAGAAGAGAATTCGGGGAACAGGAAGGCAGAGGGAGACACTGCCAACCACCTCCATGACAAGAAAGATGTAAGGTACTGGTAAGCCACAAGCCACATGGCAAAGTATAGATTAATAGAAATGGGCTAAATATAAGAGTAGGAGCTAGACAACGGTAGGCCTGAGCTAATGGCCAAGCAGTTTAAGTAATATAAACGTCTGAGTGATTATTTTATATGTGGGTTATGGAACCACGGGGGCTTGGTTACACCTGGAGAGAAGATCTCCAGCTACATTCATGTGTTGCTCTTGGAAAGGATTTGTGTGCCTTTTATCACCTCAAAGCATAAATTCCAAGTAACGAACAAATTAATTGGATGGAAAAAATTTCAAGATGGCAAAGGTGGTGGCTTGGTTATTGCTGGCTGCTTTTAGCCAGATATATAATGAGAATTAAGATAAGGAAGAAAGGAAGGGAGGGAGGGAGGGAGGAAAGGAAGGAGAGAGAAAGAAGGAAGGAAAGAAAGAAAGGAAGGGAGAGAAGGAGGGAAGGAGGGAGAGGGAGGGAGGGAGGGAAAGAAGGAGAAAGAGAAGGAAGGAAATAAAGGAAGGAAGGAAGGAAGGAAGGAAGGAAGGAAGGAAGGAAGGAAGGAAGGAAAGCAGATGAAAATTAGGCAGCCTGGCCACTAGACTGGAAGCAGTTAGCATGCTGTGCTGAGGACCATGTAGTTGTTAAATAGATTAACACCAGGGGTTGGGGATTTAGCTCAGTCGCAGAGCGCTTGCCTAGCAAGAGCAAAGCCCTAGGTTTGGTCCTCAGCTCCAATCAAAAAGAGAGAGAGAGAGAGAGAGAGAGAGAGAGAGAGAGAGAGAGAGAGATTAACACCATTAAAGGAAAGCCACTTGGCACTAGGACAACAAGAAAATGGCCAGACCCCACCTTTCGAAGGTTCAGGATGAGAACAGGAGCCAAGTTGCTCTTTCCTGCCCCAGCAGTAAGAAAAGTAAACACGCAAGGGCTGGCCAGAGCTGACACTAGAGTCAGCCGCAGAGGCTCCAGATTCTTTATTAGTCACTTTGTCACTGTGACAAATTACTCAACAAGAAGCAGTTTAAGGGAGGAAGGGCTTATTTCATCTCACGGCTCAGAGGGATAAAGTCCGTCATGGTGAGGAAGTCATGGCAGCTGGTCACATTGCCATTGGCAGTCACACGCAGAGAGGGGGATATTGTGGTGCTCAGCAGAGAGAGAGGGAAAGCTGGTGCTCAGCTCACTTTCTCCTTTTTATGCAGTCCAGAACCCCAGCCCATGATTGGTGCCAACCACATTTAGGGTGGGTCTCCCCATTTCCATTGACCTAATCTAGATAATTGCTCACATGCATGCCCAAAGATGTCTCTTATAGATTATAGATTCAGTCAAGTTAATAGTTGATATTAACTATCAGAGAATTCCTTTGTTTCTCAGTCTCTAAATGTAATTTTACCTTCCAATGAGGCACCAGATTCTAAGCATGTGTGAGTGTAAAGCACACAGGGTATGTGGATATATGGAGATACATAGGTGTTTCATAAAATGTGGATATGTTTGAGGGAGTGTGTGTGTGTGTGTGTGTGTGTGTGTGTGTGTGTGCTTAAGCATGAAGGAGGCACAGAAATGTGTGTAAGATTGTGGTGCCTGAACGTTTATACATGAGCAAGCTTCTCTGTGTGTGATTGCATTTCACTGTGTGATTCTGAGTGTGTGAAGACGTGTATGAGAGTGCATATATGTATGATTGTGTGTGCACTGGCCTGTGTGTACACATGAAGAAGGGTGTGTGTTCAGGACTGTTATCCCATGATGAATGATTCTATATATGATTTATTTTCATTCAGATCCCTCATGCAATCAACACAGTGTGTCCTTGACCACGTAGGCATCTGGATTATAAATGACTTTTACAACTCATGTGTTAAGGTAGGTGGCTGGCACTGAGAACTCCACAGAGGGACGGGTTCAGGACAGTGTCCAGGGCTTTGGCAGAACCTAGGAACTGTCGACCTGCTGTTCTATGAGGAATGAGCACAACAGACTGCAGGAGACTGAGGGTGAAGCTTTGCACAGGAGAGAAGGAACTGTAACCAACACTACCCAAGGAAAGAGTGACCCCAGGATGTCAACATCATGACTATGAGCAACACAAAAGTGCCAGCCTGAGGCACAGGATGCAGCTAACTTGATCCACTGAAAACACAGAACAGAGCTCACCTGACTCTAGAAGCAGCTGCATCAAGCATGAGTGGAGGTTGGATGGTGTGTCCGTCCACACTGGAAGTGACACGAGGGGCTTATTGTATCTGGTCATCAAGAACAAATAGGCAGGCATGCCACAGTGGCGGTGGTGATTGACAAGTTCACATCACAGAACCAAGATCCAGCTTTCAAGAGCTGCCAAGCAGGAAGAGAGTCATCGTGACACATGGCACAGCACGTCCCAAGAGAAGAGGGAAATACAGCTGTGGATGATCCAGCCGATCTAACATCTGCTACCTATGCATCCCCAGCTGCACTGGGGAAGGAGACCTGGGGGAGGCAGGATGGAGCCACAGAGATGAGGGACCATGGCAGGGGCCATGTGTTCAAGGGCAGACAGACAGGGCAGGGATGTGACCACATCCACTTTGTCAAGCCATGTCCTCTGTCCTGCATTCCACCTAATGAGGAGCCACACTGAGGCTGGATCCTAGGGAGCACTGATAGTAGAGGCTTTCTGATACCAAAGCAACTATACACACAGACAGACAGGAACCAAGACAGACACGTAGAGCTGACTAGAGAAGACACTTTATTTGGTAGAGGGGGTAAGAGAGAAACATCTGAGGTAAGACATTCTTAGAGAGGGGCAGGTCCGGGGAATCTGCATTCTCTCACAGTTCCAGGATAGCCTGGACATGCTTCCCCACTTGCCTCATGCCAAACCCAATCATGGAAGAAGGAGGTGCGTGGGGATAGATGGTGACAGCAACTGGTTTGGGACAATGGTCAGCAGCAGGAAGGGGTGCTACAGGTGACAGGTCTGCAGACCAGGGTGGGGCAGGAGGGCTGGCAGCACCCAGAGGACTGGCAGGAGGAGCTCACACAGACAGGCCGGCAGCTCACAGGCACACACACAGAGGACTGGCAGGAGGGAGCCATGCACACAGTGGGCCTGCAGCTCACAGGCACACAGCAGGCCACCTGGTATCTCACAGGAATGCATATAGCAGGCTGGCAGGGGCTGGACACACAGCAGGCTGGCTGGCAGGGGCTGGACACACAGCAGGATGCCTGGCAGGGGCTGGACACACAGCAGGATGCCTGGCAGGGGCTGGACACACAGCAGGCTGGCTGGCAGCCTGAGGAGCAGCTGGTGTGACACATGGTGGAAGCTGGCTGGTCTGGAGGAGGGTGAGGATGTCTGCAGCTCCTGCCCACGGTGGCTTTTATACCCAGCTCAGTGCCCCAACTACCCAGAATGCCACTGCTCTTCCTTATTTGCTTCCCTGTCCTCCCAGGTTGGCTTTGCTGTTGTCTGTTCTCCTGCTTTGTTTACCCTCAGCTTCATGGCTAATTACACCTGCTCCAGCTCCTGCTCTGCCTGGGCTCCCACCCATCCTCCCCTGGGGCCTTCTGGATTCTACCAAGCTCCAGCACTTCCTGATTTCCTCACATGAGATCCCAGAGACCCAGGAGTCCAGAAGTTCTCCCTGCAGGATGGCAGTCCTCACACACCCACAAAGATCACACTTCTCATAGGGTTAGGAAGGGCTTGCAGAATGGGAGAGGCTGAACACAGGGGGTGCCCTGCCATGAGCCACAGCTGGAGTCAGAGAGCAGACAGAAGCCAGGGCATAGAGAACAGCTCTCTTTCAGCATGCCTCTGTGTGTGTGTGTGTGTGTGTGTGTGTGTGTGCATGTAGATGTGCACATGAGGTTCAGAGTTTGTGCATTTGTGTGTCTGAGTGTAAATGTGTGCATAACCATACATGTGTGTCAGGACTGTATGTCCATGTGTGACCACATGCCACCAAAGGTCTATTTCCTTTTCCACGCAAACCTTCCCCAGCCCCAGCCACCTGTGCCACATGAACTGCTCCTTGGGCCACCAAGGCTACCTGTCCTGTGTCTCTGTGATGCCTCATCACTGCCTGCTGCCCTCTCAAGGCTGTGAGAACCCTAGTGTGGTTCTGTTGAGACAGACTCTGTGCCCTGTGTCTGCCTCCTGCCAGCTGGCCTGCAGTGAGTCTGGAAGCTGCCAGTTCCTAGGGTGCTGCCAGCCCTCCTGCTCTGCCTGACCCTTCCAGCCCCTCCTCTGCCTGCTGCTGCTCTCCTCTCCAGGCCCTCAAACTTGCCTGCATGAGAACTGCCACTCTGGCCAAGACTCCATCATGACTGTGTTGATTTAGGAATGGTCTCATCTCTCCGAACCTCTCATTGCGGTGTTGGGGCACCGCCCAAATGCCTGTTTCCTAGTCTTGCTGTCTTTCCTCCTAGCTATAAAGAAAATTAGACCACCCCTGTGTGATCAAAGGTTTGACCCTCTTTTTGTTCTGCTTTCTCCTGTTCTGAACCCTCTTCTGGATCCCACCCCCAGATCCTAGCAACCAGAAGGAGTCAGAGAGAGGCCTGAGGCTAGTGCCATGGAGAGACAGTAAGAAGACTCATCTTCACTATCAACTTGAATAGATTTAGAATCTCCTAGGAGACAGAGGCACATCTCCTGCATGTCTGTGAGCGTTTCCAGGGAGAATTAACTGAGAGTCTAGATGATCTTTGAAGGGGGGTGGCTACCTCCAAGTGGGCCAGGATAAAAATGGAAAAAGAAGAAAGCCAATCAGTTACAAATATTCTCATCTCTCTCTTGTGGTCCATTGAGACTGTTGTGCTCCCCCATGATGGACTGAACTCTCTGAATCCAAGAGCTAAACACCTCCTTCATCCAGTTAAGTTGCTTTATTCAGCATAGCTATACAAAAATGACTAATACAGAAAATTGGTCTGAGAAGCCAGGAAACTGCTGTGACTAACCCTGATTATGTGGTTCTTAGGCCTTTGACTGGAGTCTGGATAGATTTATAGGAGTTTTGACATATGGGCTTTATATGCTAGAACTCAAATGCTAGACAAAGAACTAATGAGGCATCCAGGTGAGAAGTCAAGACCAGATTGCCAACAGAAATTTGACAGAAGGATGTGCTCATCAAATTTCAGGATGCTGTTGGGAACTGGACCAGAAGCCATGCACAGGATAGTCTGCAAGAGATTTTCCTCTGTGTCTAAAAGTGCTATGTGAGGCTGGGTTTATAGTGGTGGCTGAATTAACCACTCAAGACATTAGAGAATTCATACAAAGGCCTGGTTATTGCTGGAGGCTTTTAGACAGATTTGTAGTAGAATCAAGAAATAAAAGCAAAGCAGAAAGATCCGAAAGCCACGCAGCCTGGCCAGAAAGGGAGCAATCAGAGAGCTGTGGCTGAGGAGGGTGTGGTTGCTAAAGAGACTGACACCCCTAAAGAGAAGCCAACCACTTTGTCCTGGGACAAGAGAAAACTGGCCAGATTCTACCCATCCAAGGCTCCAGAATGAGAACGTGAGCCAAGGCCAAGCCCGCCCTTTCAGTATTGTGTCCTTTATTATGCCCCAGTGATGAGAAAAGTCAACACCGCAGGGCTGGCAGGACCTCTGCCTGTGCCTCTGAGCAGCAGTGAGACATTCTTGTGATTTCTTCCCGTCTCAGTGAAGAGACGAGAATGGTTCGCATGAGTGAGTGAGTGAAAAGTGTGTGTGTCCACAGAGAGACACACATGCTGTGTGTCTGCAGAAGCATGCATACATGTGAAGAAGTGTGAACGCCTGTATGTGTGCTAAAACACGGGGGGTGGGGGAATGTGTGTTTAAATGTGAGTGTCTGAATATACAGGCATGACTGAGCCTACACAGGTGTGTGTGTGTGTGTTTTTCGTGTGTGTCCTTTATGTTCATGAGGGTTTGAGTACAAGATTTTATATATATGTGTGTGTGTGTGTGTGTGTGTGTGTGTGTGTGTGTGTGTGCATGTGTATGTGTGTAACCTGGGTGTGAACACATCATAGGTGCATGGAGTGTGCTGTATGTGTGGGACAGTTAGTCAGTTTTAGGGAAAGCGTTTATTTAAACAGCACAGATGCCTGGTGACCTTGGATGCTAAGGAATTAAAAAACAACATTTGCAACTCAAGTCTCAGGGCCAGCCTGCTGGGAATAAAGGAAAAGGTCAGAGCTCAAGGCAGCCAAGTTGGGAACTCTAGGACCACAGGTCCAGGATGGTGTCATGGGATGCAGCAGAGGCTGAGATCCCCATGCCTGCCTGTCTTAGGAACCTCCACAAGGGACAATCACAACAGAACACAGAGACCGGGCATGGAACCAGCCAATGGAAACAGATAGTCATCAACACTTCCCAGAGGGAAACCTTCCCCAGAGTGAGCTATAGAGGGGATGGTCCATCTCCACTGTTAACATAACAGAATTTAAAGTCGCCATGGAAACACGCTTCTGTGTATGCTGAATATTATGTTTCTAGAAAGGTTTCACCGAGGAGAAAATACTCCCCTTAAATGTAGGCAGCACAAGCACTATTCTGTGAGCTGGGATTCCAGACCGAATTAAAAGGAAAAAGCGAACCAAGCACCAGCATGCATCGCTCTCTGCTTCCTGACTGCAGATCAATGTGAGCAAGCACCTCATCCTCTTGCCACTGTGACTATCCCATCATGAAGGGCTGTACCCTCAAACCGTGAGCCAAAATAAACCCTTCCTTCAGGTTACCTTCACTGGATATTCTGTCCCAGGAAGAGGGACAGAGAAACTAACATGATCATTGAAAATCATCTGAAAAAGAAAGCACGTGTTAGAAGAACACACAGAAGTGACCCACGCCACAAAAAGATACAGAATGGTACACACGTGGCTCCAGCAGGGGCCACCCTGAGAAGTTAGTGGAACATGTGTGTTCCAGCTGCGTTATAAGGAAGTAACTAGATAGATGTGTGTCTGTCATATTGTAATTGATCAACAATGAGAAAATGGGCATAAATTTCCCCAGTACTGAGAAAGTGATTCAGAGCACAACAGTTTGTACAGCTGAAATTCAAACATCTCAGAGCTGCCCAGTAGGAATACAGTCACTGTAACCTGGGACACAGGATATCCCCAGAGGAAATAGAAAACCTTTTATAAACACTCTAGGACTCACCATGCATGAGCCCCCCTATAGGTACCATTTGAGAGGCAAGCAGGAGCAGGCACTGCAGTTGAGATACAGTGAGTCCATCACAGGACCACAGGGATGCCAGAGGCATAAACATGCCCACTCATCAACCATGCCCTCCTCTCTGCATGCTACCTCCTAAGGAACCACGGTGAGGCAACATCATTAGAAACCACTGGTATTACATGCTTCCTGATGCCAATGAAGCCAGGACAGACAGACAGGAACCAGGACAGACAAGCATAGCTGAGTAGAAAAGCTACTTTATTTGACACATTGCTAAGAGAAGGGTCCTGGAGCCAGGACATCCTTAAAGAAGGGCAGGGGGAGAGGTATCTTTATCATCCCACTGTGTTCTCTCCCAAGTCCCAGGGTGAGCTCTGTGTGCTTCCAACCTGTTTCAGGTGCAGAACCACTGCCACAGAGGAGGGGACAGATGTGTCCCATTTGCACTGGCAGCAACTGGTTTGGAGACACTGGTCAGCAGCAGGTGGGGGTGCTACAGGTGACAGGTCTGCAGACCAGGGTGGGGCAGGAGGGCTGGCAGCACCCAGAGGACTGGCAGGAGGAGCTCACACAGACAGGCCGGCAGCTCACAGGCACACACCCAGAGGACTGGCAGGAGGGAGCCATGCACACAGTGGGCCTGCAGCTCACAGGCACACAACAGGGCACCTGGCACCTCACAGGAATGCATATAGCAGGCCTGCAGCAGGATGCCTGGCAGGGGCTGGACACATAGCAGGCTGGCTGGCAGGGGCTGGACACACAGCAGGATGCCTGGCAGGGGCTGGACACACAGCAGGATGCCTGGCAGGGGCTGGACACACAGCAGGATGCCTGGCAGGGGCTGGACACACAGCAGGATGCCTGGCAGGGGCTGGACACACAGCAGGCTGGCTGGCAGCCTGAGGAGCAGCTGGTGTGACACATGGTGGAGGTTGGCTGGTCAGGAGGAGAGTGATGATGTCTGCAGCTCCTGCCCAGGGTGGCTTTTATACCCAGCCCAGGGCCCCTCAACTACCCAGAATGCAGCTGCCCTTCCTTATTTGCTCCCTTTGTCCTCCCAGCCTAGCTTTGCTATTGCTCATGCTCTTGATTGCCCAACTGCGTGACTAACGCAGCTCTCCAGCTGCTGCTACATCTAGGCTCCCAAGCCATCCTCTCCTGGTACCATGAGGATTCTTCCATGCCCCGTGAATTCCTGATTTCCTTACATGAGCTCACAGAAGTCCAGGAGTCCAGATGTCCTCCCTGTGGGACAACAGTCCCCCCACAACCACGGAGATTTTTCTTTGCCTGTGGTCTGGAAGGCTCTGCAATACATAGGAGGCTGGACACAGTGAGTGCCCTCATTCATCCTGGGGAAAGGCGGGTTGCATCAGGCACATCCTCAGAAAGCAGATAAAGCTAATACAGGTTCACAGTGGCCACAGTCCTCCTTTTGGTGTGTTCAGCAGTGAGCTGCACGTACCATCATGAAAGGCAGTTCTCTAGTGGGGCCTATAGGGGTCCACACAAGGCACTCGGGACTGGGGAAGAGGTATCTGAATGGGCCCCGGGTCTTTGGATGCCTCTCTGGATGAGATGAGGAGATACAGGCACTCATGTGAGGCTGACTCTTCCTCCTTGGCACTCAACCCACCCTTCTACAGAACAGAGGCCGCTCATATATTGTTACCACCCTCCGCCCTCCCAGCACCTGCTGTAAGACACAGAGGAAGAGTCCAAAGTCACTCTCAGGAAAGGTTTCATGTTTCTTTGTTTCCACTTAACTCCATCCTTGACAGGACTGAAACTTTGAGACAAGAAGAAGATGCTATGCTAGAAGATGCCAGCCAGGATTGCAAACATGCTCCATAGCTATGTTCCTAGCTTCCTAATAATCAGTTCAGCTATGGGCAATGTCTGAGCATCATTCCAGCCCCTGCTTGCCCTCCCCTCTTCCTTCAGAAGTGGAGAAGATGTCACACTGGAAAGAAGCAGACATTGGTTCCCAAGGCCAGACCATCCCAGCAGACTACCTGACTCCATGAACCAAGGCTATGGGCTTCTAGGTTAGGCTGGTGTGGGTGGGAGAGCCAGCCTCACTGACTTCTAGCCACTGCACACCTTAGCCACATCCTCCAAGCTCTTAGCACTAGTAAGGAGGTAGACCAGATGTCTGTCACAATGGCAGCTTTCCCTTGGGAGCTCCCCATTGAAGCTGAGGAGAGGGGTCCTCAAAGACCTGCTAAAACCACAGCCTCTGCTGCATGAACCAGGACCTTTGGGAACAGAGGACTGAAAGTCAAGAGTGCAGCAAACCTGAAACCCTGATGGAATGGACAGCTGAGGAGCCCTCCCTTAACTACATGGCTGGTGCACAGGTAGATGCCCACACTCAGACAGGGCTAGACTGAGGTTCACATTAGCTCCTGAGTCAAATGAACCCCAGTGTTGCCCAGCTCTCTGCCAACCCAACATCACAATGAAATGTGGTCAGTGGGTGAGAGGAAATCCAAAGTGGGCAAGAGAAGCATCTAGAACATGGGCAGGATGTACCCCAGAGAGAGCTTGGGGTAGGTTGAGGGGATCAGAGCTAGACCACAGCAGAGGAGCCACCACAGGATTGAATAGACTCTCCCAGAATCCAACTGGGACCCAAGACCACTGTGCTTGAGCCTAGAGCAAGACTCACTGCTGACACCCCAATCCAATCCACAGGATTTCAGGGACATGGGTGGGATCTTGAGTGGAGGCTGAGTGGGTTTCCACATTTGCATTAAAGCCAGGCCTACACAAGCTCAAAATAATTGACTAACAACTAACTGGCTGTCTGCTTGAACAAAAATCATAGTCACAAGAGGATAATAGAACCCAGAGTCTCCGAACGTATTTCCATAAATAACCAGAGACAAAAGATTTTGTGATGTAAATCACCTTCCTAAGTCAAAGCAACCAGTAGAAAGAACCTGGGATGATCTCATCAAAGATGTGCAGTCAGTGACCACAAGCAGCTGTTCCATGTCCAAAGATCAAAGAAAAACATTATCTTCATGCATGAATAGGTAGAGATTCCCAGGAGAGAAATGGACTTAATCCAACAAAAGAGAATTCTAAAACTGAGATGTTCAATCGCTGAAATTTAAATACACACTGAGCAAGCCTGATAGCAGATTCAAGAAAGAAGAAATGTCAGTGGACCTGAAACACCCACAGAAGTCATTCCATCAAAAACAGATGAGCTGAGAGAGAGAGAGAGAGAGAGAGAGAGAGAGAGAGAGAGAGAGAGAGAGATGACGTGCTGGTGAGATGGCACAGCAAGTGGGACACATGCGCCCAAACCTCATGACCTGAGTTCAATCCTGAACCACCAAGGTGGAGAGGCTAGACAGAGACAAGTTGTCCTCTCATACACAGACACACAGACACACAGACACACAGACACACACACATACATACACATACACACATACACCACACACATATACACACACACCACACACTCACACATACACACACACACATACACCACACACATATACACAACACACACACACACACACACACACACACACACACACACACACACACACACATTTTTAAGTTTGGGGCTGGAAAGATGGTTCAGTAGTTAAGAGTACTTACTGCTTTTGGAGCAGACCAGAGTTCAGTTCCCAGTACCCATGTTGAGCAGCATATGTCACCTGCAACTCCAACACTCTCATCTGGCCTCTGTGGGCACTCACATGTACATACACTCACACAGACATAGACACATAAATAAGAGTAAAAGTACATGTTTTTTTTAACTAAACTAAAATAAAAACTGTGTTGGCTAGTTTTATGTCAACTTGATGCAAGCTGGAGTCATTTGGGAAGAGACCTCTCCACTGAGTAAATGCTCCCACCAGACTGGCCTGTGGGACAGCCTGTGATACATATGATGGTTGATGTGGGAAGGCCCACCTCACCATGGGTGGTGATCCTCAGTTATGTAGGAAAGCAGACTGAAGCTGGGTACATGCTGTTAATGCCAGCACTGGGGAGGCGGAGGCAGGGGGATCTCTGTGAGTTTGAGACCAGCCTGGTCTACAGAAAGGGTTACAGAACAGCCAGAGCTACACAGAGGAACCCTGTCTTGGGCATGGGGTCCGGGGCGGGGGTGGGGGGAGAAAGAAAGCTGAGCAGGCCAGAAAACAGCGTTCCTACATGGCCTTGACTTCCGTTCCTGCCTTGAGCTTCTGTCCTGATTTCCCTCGGTGATGGAGTGTGACCTGAGAAATGTAAGATGAAATAAAACCTTTCTTCCCCAAGTTGACTGTCCATCATCAGCCCTTCCAAAGGACAGCAGATGGCTGTAAGGGAGCCCACAGTCCTGAAGGGCACTACGATTGTGGAGGAGTTGACCTCCCTTCTCCCACTGCTAGTCAGGATAAAGGATGATAGCAGCTGCCAGTCAGCTGACCCAGGGTTACTCTGGAGAGGTAGAACCCACAGGGGCTCAGTCAGCAAGCTCAGCCAGAGGGATGGAGTAGCTGCAGGCCTGCGCCTGGCCAGACCACCAAAGGCTGAGTGTGTGGCATCCTGCACTCACCCCTAATCGAGGAAAGTTAGCATTTGAGGCAGGAGAGGCTGAGGCTCCTGGGGAGTGGGAGCTCCCAGCCTCCACCCCATCCTGGCCCCTCCTCCTGCTCTTACTCCACAATGAAACTGACTATTGGCAGACTACCTCAATCCGGGAATTCCAAGAGGCTGCCCCTCGGCTCTAGTGGACATGTTGAAAAAGAGAGTCACAACAGCCAAGGCCACCCCACCCTCAACCACTCATGGGGAAGGCTTCTGGCATGGGAAAAAACAGGAAGGGGCTGGAGAGATGGCTCAGCAGTTAAGAATACTTGCTGTTCTTCCAGAGGACCTGGGTTCGATTCCCAGTACCTGCATGGCCGCTCACAACTATTTATAACTCCAATACCAGGGGATCTGACACCCTCTTCCAGCCTCCACAGACACCAGATACCGGTGCACAGACATACATACAAGCAAAACACCCATAAACCTGGTTGGGAGGGAGGGGGATAAGGAGAGGTAAATGGGGAAGGGAGAGAGAGACTGATTGATTGGTTCTATAAAGACAGTGGGATGCCGCCATGCCCCATAGGGACCAACAGGATGGCAACCAGAATCCACAAGTGAACACACATGCACTAATCAATGATTCCTGACAAGCAGGCTGAGGCCATTCCATGGGAAGAACCACGTGCCCTCAACAAAGGACTAGAGTTGAGTCTCCACCTCACCTTGTATTCGAAACCCATCTAAAAATATAGTAATATCTTAGTTTTGATGGCTGAAACCATACACATCTCAGAAAATGTAGGATACATCTTTACAACCTTGTGTTTGCAATGGGCTCTCAAATATTATATAAAAATCATAAATAAGCTAATAGGAGTTCATCAACAACAGCAGCGACAACAAAAACTTCATTTAATCAAAGGATGTTAATCACCAAGGGCT
The DNA here is from genome assembly GCF_903995425.1 of Onychomys torridus. Taxonomy (NCBI): domain Eukaryota; kingdom Metazoa; phylum Chordata; class Mammalia; order Rodentia; family Cricetidae; genus Onychomys; species Onychomys torridus. The sequence continues at coordinate 59,178,672 of NC_050460.1, read as the reverse complement.
GGGGACCAAGGCCAGTGGAAGAGCCTGTGACTAAGCGCTGTGTTGGATCCTCAGAAGACAGCACCATCCATCAGAAGTGTGGATGGAGAGAGGGAAGGAAGGATGAAAGAGTGAGGATGACAGAGAGAGGCAGACAGACTGCACAAGAGAGATGTGGAGGGTGTGACCAGAAAGCCTACAGGAGGGGACACACTGACAAGTGGCACATCTGATAAAGTTAATAACTAGACCATGGAAAGAATTCCTATGACACAAGGACACACCAGCACCAGGCAGGCTGAAGACTGGACGCTCATGTCTCCAGGGAAGACACACGAATGACCAACGCCCATTAAAGAAAAGCTATCACAGTGAGATCTGCTTCGTCCCACTTTGTGGGTTGGTAGCAGTGTTTAAAAAGGGAGGTAACCACCAGCAGGTGTGGGGAGTTTGGAACCCTCTGTGTTCCTGGCGGGATGGAGGGTAGAGCAGACACAGGGCACACTGTGCAGGTTCCTCAAAAGAGACACAGCTACTGCATAAACCAACAGCCACACCCCAGAGCCCCCTAAAGTTTCTTAAAGGGTCTTGCTCTCTTCCCTAGCACAGACACAGGAGCTGCTTTGGCTCTGGAGGTGCCATCTGGCCCTGGTCCCACAGCCCTCCCTTTAGAAAAATATTTGACTGGAGTCCTCACCCATCAAGAGCATCTGAGCATCCAAGCCTCATCAAGCTGGGACCCAGTGTTCAAATATCTATACCTGTAGGAATAATTCACATTCAAACCATAACACTCTACCCCATATACTTGTTGCCATCTTATAAATGAAAATGTATTCGGTCCATCTCTAAGGGTCTCCATAACCTTAACAGTTCTAACATGATTCAGAGGTGTTATTTAGGTCTCCTCTGACTCAAGGTAGCTCCTAGCTGTGAGCACTAAAAAAAAAAAAAAAAAAAAAAAAAAAAAAAAAAAAAAAAAAAAAAAAAAAAAAAAAAAAAAAAGTAAATAAACAAATAAGTCATATGTTTATGGTACACACAGACACAAGCAAGCATTCACATTGCAAAAGGGGAGGATGACAAAGAAAGATCACACCAAAATAGACTGAACACCAGCAGAGCACATAGTAAACACCACAGCTCCATGTCCGGCATCTGGGGCTCAGGATGACATCATCTGGGCTCCAACAAGCTTGCCAATCCTGCCCCCTAACTCTAGCTCTGATGCCTGCAGCACACACAGTCTCTCTCTGACTCTCCTCCTCCTCCTCCTCCTCCTCCTCCTCCTCCTCCTCCTCCTCCTCCTCCTTCTTCTTCTCTCTCTCTCTCTCTCTCTCTCTCTCTCTCTCTCTCTCTCTCTTTCTAACTCAGCTCCACCCTGTGTCTGAAGCTCTCCTTAGCAGACATTCCTGTTCCTGGCTTCTCTACCATCCTGGGGTCTCCAGGCTAACTATGGCTTCACCTTTGCAGCTTCATGCACAGAATGCTTATGGTAACCCTGCTACATATTGCTTGGCCTAACAGGTTTTTCTCTAGAATCTTGGTGCAAGCTTTAATGACCTCTTCACTCTTGCATCTTGCTCTTGCATATCCAAAACCAGGCTCTTTACATAAGCACGCTCTTTTTAGAGGAAAGTTTTTCAAATGAGTTTGCAATTTTTTTACACATTTTATTTATTTATTCTTATGTCTATGGGTGTTTTGCCTGCATGCATGTCTGTATACTATGTGCATGCCTGCTGCCTACAGAGGCCAGAAGTGTTGGATAATCCGGGATTGGAGTTAGAGATGGTTGTGAGCTGCCATGTGCGTGCTGGGAATTGAGCCCAGGTCCTCTGTAAGGGCAGCTAGTGCTCTTAACCACTGAGCCACCTCTTTACCCCAAATTTGCATTTTCACACCTTTATGATTTCATTGATTGGGGTCATATTGTCAAGGCTCCTTCCTCATCATCCCAGTAGAAAAAAAAATACTTGATTTTTCCTTCCGTGGTGCTAATCTCTTTGGCAGTTAAAGCTGATTTGTCTGTCTGTACCTTCTATGCCCAACCCATATAAAACGTTAACTACACCTACACTCCTTCCTGTCCAAATGTTACCTTTTTACAGTGTCCTGAAAACCTAGCTAAAGGCAGCCAGCAACAGCCATGCCACAGCATGAATGTTATGTGTCTCTAAATTACCTCTGCCAAACAGTCAACTGTGTTTAAAGTCAGCTTCACTCCCATTCTCAGGAAACAAGTAAAACATAGCCAGATTCCTTATCAGAGTGGTCTCTAGTTCTTGCTTCCATCCAAAGCCTCACAGGCAGGATCTTCACTGCAGCATCTCTCTCAGCTTCCTGGTCTTCTGAACTCCCAACAGAATATCCTTTTGAGTTCCCCTTAGATCACCCTAGAACTTCTCTTGTCTACAGCTCCAAATTCTTCCACATTCCTCCCCCTAAGCCATTTCCAAAGGCCAAAGAGCCACATGGTCAGGTTTATCATAGCAACAGCCCCACTCCTGGTACCAATTTTCTCTTACATGTATTGTTGCTGTTGAAAACTCCCCAAGAAGCAACTTGGCAGCATGGGGGCATGTGTTGATGGGCTCACAACAAAACAAAACAAAAATAAAAAACAAAAAAACGTACCTCTGCTGGACCAGAAAAGTACTGGGAAGGTGCAGTACCTGGGGCCCATGTGTGGTAGGGATGAGGATTATGGCACAGCTTGCTCTACCATGGCACACCAGGAAGCAGAGCTCGGCAGCAACCAGAGCCAGCCTAGAACCCTCAAGCTCTGCCCTTATAGTCTTGTCTGCTTCGTGTTCAAAATGTTCCACAACCTTCCAAAATAGCACTCCCAGATGAGGACTAGGTTCAAACCATGAGCCTGTGGGGAACATTTAACATTCATGCCATAACACTGGGTCTTCTCCAAGTTCTCAGGCAGGTCCTAGCCCCCTCCTAGCTTGCCCATCCAGGGCCCCAGTGTCACAAACAAGAAGGTCATAAGGTATCTTAAACATGGCTCAGTTTTCAGCAGAAAGCCTCCTGCATCTGAGAACACAGCCAAACTCCAGCATCTCTTCATCCCTTCTCAACAATATCCTTCCCCTTTCTGCCTGTCAGAGTCAACCTGGGTCCTCTTTTTTTTCTTCTTCCTTTTAATTTTTTAAAGATTTATTTATTTTGTGTGTATACTTAAGTGCTCTGTCTGCATGTACACCTGTACACCAGAAGAGGGCATCAGAACTCACTACAGATGGTTGTGAGCCACCATATGGTTGCTGGGAATTGAACTCAGGACCTCTGGAAGAGCAGCCATGCTCTTAACCTCTGAGCCATCTCTCCAGCCGCTGGGTCCTCTTGCAATAGCCATTTTTTTTCAGAGCAAATTCCTGAAGCCCCTGCTACATCGCCTTCACATCAGCCCGGTCCCAGTGCTTAGTCCTGGGAGAGCAAATGACCATTTCCCTGCCCTGCCCCAAGCAGCTCTACTGGGCCTTTTAGCTCTAGCTGCTCAGAGGTCTCTGGGTGGAGCTAGAGGTCATGCCCACCTGAGTGATGGGTGTCCTGGACCACCTCCTCTTCTCTGGCAGAGACTGATCAACAGGCTTCCTTTCTAGTCTGTTTGATCTTGGGAGAAGAATGACAGATACAAACACAGGATAGGGGTGTCCATGTCCAGGTGTCTGAGCTGCCTGACCCAGGGTCTTCTGTAAGGTCTTATTTGTAACCCAGTCTCCCTACCTAGGAATAATGAAATCGTCTCCCTCTCAAGGTCACGGGGCTTAGTGAGTTGATATTTATAGACTAACTTGGAATGATTCTCAGCTTAAAGCAAGAACTTTGTTTGTTTGTTTGTTTGTTTGTTTGTTTGTTTTGTTTTGTTTTTTGATGGATCTGAGGACCGAACCCAGGGCCTTGCGCTTGCTAGGCAAGCGCTCTACCACTGAGCTAAATCCCCAACTCAAAGCAAGAACTTTTACTACTAGTATTGCTGATGAAGAAAATAAACACAGCTCTCGGACCACCACCCCCAAATAAAGCAGGTATAAAATAAGGTTAAAATATGCTGATGAGTCAACGGAGGGCTGAAGCGGGGAGCCAGAGCAAAGGGCCTCAAGAGATGGCCATGGCAGATAACAGGGAAGTGACCTTCCCTGGAAAGGAAAGGACCATGTGCCTCTGCCCTGCCCCACACAGCTCTACCAGACCTTTCTGCTCTAGCTGGGCAGAGTTCTGTGGGCGGAGCTACAGGTCATGGCCATTTGATTGATGAGTGTCCTTCCAACTACCACAACACCAACAAGGAACTGAAGCTGGGACAACGCAAACACACATGCACATCCTTGAGAGATATATAAGTGGCACCTGCCACCATCCAACCTCACTCACTCACTCACAACTTCTCACTCTCTGCCTTCCGATCAGCCATGGCTGCCTCCACCATGTCTGTCTGCTCTGAGCCCTGCACTGAATCCTCCTGGCAGATAGAGGACTGCCCAGAGAGCTGCTGTGAGCCCAGCTGCTGTGCCCCCAGCTGCTGCCAGCCCAGCTGCTGCCAGCCCAGCTGCTGTGCCCCAGCCCCCTGCCTGACCCTCATCTGCACCCCGGTTAGCTGTGTGTCCAGCCCCTGCTGCCAATCTGTCTGCTGCACACCCTCATGCTGCCAACAGTCCAGCTGCCAGCCAGCTGGCTGTACCTGCTCCCCCTGCCAACAGTCCTGCTGTGTGCCTGTCTGCTGCAAGCCTGTCTGCTGCACACCCATCTGCTCTGGATCCCCATGCTGCCAGCAGTCTAGCTGCCAGCCCTCATGCTGCCAATCCTCCTGCTGTGTGCCTGTCTGCTGCAAGCCTGTCTGCTGCACACCCATCTGTTCTGGATCCTCCCCATGCTGCCAGCAGTCTAGCTGCCAGCCCTCATGCTGTCAGTCATCTTGCTATGTGCCTGTCTGCTGCAAGCCTGTCTGCTGCACACCCATCTGTTCTGGATCCTCCTCATGCTGCCAGCAGTCTAGCTGCCAGCCTTCATGCTGTCAATCCTCCTGCTGTGTGCCTGTCTGCTGCAAGCCTGTCTGCTGCAAGCCTGTCTGCTGCAAGCCCTGCTCCAGCATGTCCCTGCTCTGCCGCCCTGTGTGCAGACCTGCCTGCTGTGTGCCCACCTCCTCCTGCTGTGCCTCCTCCTGCCAGCCCAGCTGCTGCAAGCCCTGCTCCAGTGTGTCCCTGCTCTGCCGCCCTGCCTGCTCCCGCCAGGCCTGCTGTGGTCTCTCCTTGGGCCAGAAGTCCAGCTGCTGATGGGTCCATCCCTTAGGGATCTCTCACCTCTCCCCCTAAGCTTGGGTACCTTCCATCAAACAACAGAGTATCCTCTCTTGCTCTCTGACACTGCCCAGCCTGAGGTTCTGGTCACAAGCCAGGGAACCCTGCTCCACAGTCTGGGTGTCAGCAGGCTTCTCTGTGGGAAACTGCCAGCTGCCCTCTAGCTGGAAGCCTCCTCAGAACCCTAATAAACTCTTTCCTTGACCTCAGCCATGCCTCATTCTTCCTCTCTGAACTCTAATGGAATCAGCATCAGGTCCTCATGGGGGAACAGGAAGCAGCGCAGCGGGGGACCCTCCCACCCTGCCCACCTTGTCCTGGGCCACCACTCTCACACCTGTGATAGAGGATCCTGGTCATAGGCAGCCCCTGCCCACCCCTCTGGGCCAGCCTTTTTCCCAGGAGCCACCGGGCAAGGACAAGCAGATTTTCAGGGTGGGTGGCAGTGTGTCTGGTGCCAAAGGTCTTATACCAGCTGGGCATTCCCTGGAGGGACCATTGACGGCAGCTGCTAAGAACCTGGTTCCTCAGAAGAGAGTGGGCTCAGTCCCTCACGAGAGAAAGCCGGCAGCCCAGCCTGTGCTAGAAGTCAGAGCCCAGAAACCAGCACAGGCTTCCTGGAGGCTACCTCCTAAGCTTAGACTGCAGCTAACCCACAGGCTTTCAACACAGAGAATAAGCAGAGCCAGGCTGCTTTCTCCTGCATGATTTCCCCCAGCAGCTGCTTCCCCTCCATCGCTCTCTGTGTTGCCCTGTCTGCCCCCTACACTCTCCATCCGCCTCTGAACTGCCCACTCATCCTCAACCTCACTCCCCTCCCGGCCTCTTTGCCTTTCCCTGCTAGGGGAACTCAGGGCAAGAAGCTTCCAGGGCCCACGCACACACCTGCCCCTCATCTTCCATCTCTTGCAATCCATGCACAGCCTTCATCCAGGTAGCTGTGGCCTGCCAACTCTGTGGTCTCCCTCCTCCAATTCCTCTGCAGGGATAAGCCACACTCTCCTTGAACTGTGAGCCTGGAGGCCAAGCCGGGGGTTCCTACCTTCCATCCCCAAGGTCAGAGAGAGATGCAGCCGGCAGCTATGATGGTCAGTCTGCTGTCCTGACTAACTCCAGGCTGTGGAGCAGCCGTGGGCAGGCTGGACCTCACCCTGGGTCCCTTCCACTTCACCAGCAGCATTTGGCGCCATAGTGGGTGTCAACGCCAAGACAGAAGGACACTTCATCATGTTGTGCCTGTCAGCATCAGCACCAACACCTGTCACAGACTGATGACAGACTCCAAAAAGTAAAACAGTTCCCTGTGATCCTCTCCGAGTGGATTGGGAACACATGAGCACGTGGGCCTATTAAAACCATATCACAAAAGCCTGACCCAAGAGCTTGTCAAGCACACCAGACCAAGGGAAGGTGCTACGTCCTCACCTCACTCCATGGAGAGGAGGACATGTGGTAACTGCCCGCTGGCTATTCACCTCATCACTCCATGTGTGTCAAAGGACTGAGAGAATGCCCAACCGAGGCCTCAGCTCCTTGGTCCCCACTGCTGATGTGACCCATCCATCCATTTATCTGCCTGGCTCTGGCCCTGCATCTCACCAACCATGTGTCAAGGGTTGTTACAGCTACCACACGAAGCTCACACACAACTAGCTATGGCCAGTTTTGCAAGGCTTTACCTTCACACCTCCCAGCTGTCAGAAGACGGCTCTGAGATGACACTAAGCAATGGAAAGATAACCCCACCCACCTACTCCCCCTTCACCATCTGCACCCTCACACCACCCCCACCCCCACCACACTCCCCAGGAGTCCGAGGCTTCCTGCCTCTGGAAGATCTGGGCTCACATTTCACACAAGTCACTGAAGGGGCTCTAGCTGGCCCAGGCATAGCTCACATGGCACTGGCTGGCTCTGTCCATGCTCCTTCCCTCTCCCTTGTAAACTGTAGATTATATCCCTAAAACTAACCACCAAGGTCTGTCTATTCCCTTATTGGGACACTTTCTTATGCCTGACCATTCCTGAGGCTATCAAAATACTGAAGTCCAGCAATCCAAAGCCCCCTTTTGGCTACCCTAATTAACATGCCCAATTAAAACATCCCACCACATCCTAGCCCGTTCCAGCACAGACCTTCCTTTTTTCCTCTTAAAAATCACACTTGTGGGGTCCATTTGCTGCTGTTTTTCTGCCTGAGTCAGAAATCAGCCACTTTACTTTTTTTCCCTATTTAATAAAAGATCTCTCTGTGAAAATAGGCGTCTGAGAGTGGTTGATGCCTAATCCATGGTCCAGGAGGGAACACCCTGCTATGTACGGGTCCCTTCAGTCCTGACTCCTCATCTGGGCTATCCTACTTTCTACATCTGAGTTAAGAGTGGCTGCTCTGCCCTGATGCCCACCTGTGACACCAGCACCACTGTCAGAGCTAGGCCGCCTACACCAGAGGAAAGTGTCCCCAGAGAGGACCTTAGTGCCCCAGGGAGGAGCTCACTGCCCCCAGAAAGGACCTTAGTGCCCCAGGGAGGACCTTAGTGCCCCAAGGAGGAGCTCACTGGCCCCTGGAGGACCTTAGTGCTCCAGGGAGGACCTTAGTGCCCCAGAGAGGAGCTCACTGCCCCCAGAGAGGACCTTAGTGCCCCAGGGAGGACCTTAGTGCCCCAGGGAGGATCTGAGTGCCCCAGGGAGGACCTGAGTGCCCCAGGGAGGACCTGAGTGCCCCAGGGAGGAGCTCACTGCCCCCAGAGAGGACCTTAGTGCCCCAGGGAGGACCTTAGTGCCCCAGGGAGGACCTTAGTGACCCAGGGAGGAGCTCACTGGCCCCAGAGAGGACCTTAGTGCCCCAGGGAGGACCTGAGTGCCCCAGGAGGCACTCACTGCTCCAGTGTAGACCTGACCTCCAGGTGTGGCTCTCCCCACTCCTCTCAGGTCCAGGCAGTCTGAGTAAACTGTGAACATTGTCGCAATAGGATACAGTGACTCTGTCAAACCCCATCCATAAACAAACACATAAAGTCTGCAGGTCTTTGCTTTAGCTGGACGGCATTGCTGAGACAAAATGCTGTGGAAACAACTTGGTGTGGGGGGCGGGGAGGTAGGGGTGGGGGAGTACTTCAGACAGAAAGATGGGAACTCAGGAGCCTGCATGGGAAAGAAGTCTTCACCCAGAGATCTGATTTCTCGTTCCTCCAAGAAACTTCAGAATGGTTGGGAAGATGCTCAATGGTCAAGTGCTTCCCTTTTGAGCATGAAGATCTGTGTTCGATTAGCCAGCCTGGGCTACTTAGCTCCAGGCTGGTAAGAGACCCTGGGAGTGACAACAGAGGTTTTACACACACACACACACACACACACACACACACACACACACACACACCTTCAAAACAACTAATAAATCCAAATTGCCTAGAGAAATAATGTGTTAATGTGTGTTTCTCTATAGACAGGTCTCTATAGACGGATGTTAGAAACAAGAAAGCTGTGTTTATTAAGAGCCAGGATGCTTGTGACCTCGTTTTGCCAGATTTACCTTCCTGTTTGCCCCTAAATCTAAGCAGTGCACTTCATACACCATCCTTAAAAAAAATCATTTACAAACAAAGAGAAAATAAGCCAGCTTGTGTATTTTACTTAAGATTTAGATTTTGCTTAAGTGTTAAATTTTGCTTGGTCTTTAAACCCTGTACACTGCAGGATGGTGATAGAAAGCCTCAGGGCCATGTCCTGGGGAGAGGCTCAATAGCTAAGGTGATTGCTACACAAGACTGAGGACCTGAGTTCAGTCCCCAAAACCCATGTTTTGAAAATCCTGGCACTGAGAAGGTGAGGCCAGTCAGATCCTTATGGTGCCCTGGCCAGCCAACCTAATTCAAGCAGTGAGCTATAAGCCAAAGAGAGACCTTTTATTAAAAAATAATAATAATAGGCTGGGCGGTGGTGGCGCATGCCCTTAATCCCAGCACTTAGGAGGCAGAGCCAGGTAGATCTCTGTGAGTTTGAGGCCAGCCTGGTCTATAAAACGAGTTCCAGGAAAGGTGCAAAACTACACAGAGAAGCCCTGTCTCAAAAAACCAATATTAATAATAATAAGTAAATAAATAAATAAATAGTGGATGTCATATGAGGAGCAACACCTAAGGTGGTCTTCTGGCCTCAACACACACACACACACACACACACACACACACACACACACACACAGAGCCATAGGATCACATATGCAGACATGATGTAGACACCTTAGCAGACTCTCTGGGGACACTCACAATGCAATGTCTCTGTACAAATCATTCATAAACACTTAACTTCGACTCTGGCCCATCCTAAAGTGCTTTTCTGTGTTGGTATTTAGAATCAGGCTTTACTCAACTGGAGGTCTCTAAAATGGAAGAGAACTAGTCAGCAACCATGACTGAGTTGGCCACACGGTCTCAGAGGCATCACAAGTTCCTAAATTCAATCCCCTGGCCGGCTCTGTTTGTGGGCCTGAGGTGAGAAGCCTTGTACCTCACAAGAAGGTGGTGGTGACAGGCTTTTCACCTCATGGTGGCCAGGAAGGGGGAGGGGAGAGATGGAAGGAAAGAGATAGGTGAGGAACAACATACCCATCAAAGGCTTCTCAGTGGGCCTCCCAGCTGACACCCTTCACCAGCACGCTGGGCTGGAGGACTACACCTCTTTGGAGGAAGACTTCATATAGAAAACACAGTAGTCATGAGAAAGGGATCCTCCACACATGTGCCTGATGATAGAACTCTGGCACAGCTCATACAAAGAGACTGCCACATACACCTCACCCAGAACACTACAGTTGGAACCATCATCTCAGGGACTGCCCATCCCATCCTGGTTTTACCCTAACTGGCCAGTTTCCTCCGCCTCCCCAATGTATGGTAGTCCCCAGGTGACTTGCAAGCATGGTTCCCTGCTGCAGACCTGCCTAGGATTCCAACACCCCTGTGGAGGAGGTCCTTCAGAAAATGCCTGAACTCTCCCTCCCAGTAGAGACTGTGGCCATTAAGACCTGCCCTCTCCACCCCACCCCCCACCCATAGCTCCTCACGGGACTCCTGGACAGAGCTCTGGGGCCAGTGCTGAGGGACCACACAGGGGTTCCAAGGAGTCCTCAAGAATGAGACGAAGCACAGGACTCCACAAGTTCAAGGGCATCCAGGCATTGATCTCGTGCCTCACCCTCACTGCATGTCAAACTTCATCAAAGCCAGACAAGAGAGTGCTAACAGCAGTCAATGTCAGAAGGAACTGCTTCTCAGGCACAGGCCCACCCCAGCCTTGCCTCAGACCCTTCACCACCAGAGCAAGGGTAGCAATGGGCAGAGGAACAGCCATAGCTACTGAGTCCCCAGGATGAGTGTCTCCATCCAGGCCAAAATGAGAGAAGGAAAGTTCACCACTCATTAGAATCAGCTCCACCTTCGCCTGCAAGGACCTGATGGCAAGCTTAAAAGAGAAGGGGGGCCAGGCGGTGGTGGTGCACGCCTGTAATCCCAGCACTCGGGAGGCAGAGGCAGGTGGATCTCTGTGAGTTCCAGGCCAGCCTGGTCTACAGAGCTAGTTCAGGACAGACTCCAAAGCTACAGGCCTGTCTCAAAAAACGAGAGAGAGAGAGAGAGAGAGAGAGAGAGAGAGAGAGAGAGAGAGAGAGAGAGAAGGGGACAGACATGGCCAGCTCAGGGCACTCAAATGGTTGGACTTTTCAGCAGCACAGATTCAACTACCTAGCCAAGAAAGCCCAGCCCCAGGCCCTGATCACTGCTGTCTCCTACCTGGATCCCCTCCCCATCAGTAGAGCCGCCCAAGGTGGCTGGCTTAGCACAACACACAGCCAGGACGTTTACAAGCCAAGTGGCATCTTCCGGCTGATGAGGACTCTCCAGCAGTCAGCTCCAAACACCAACAAGGAAAGAGTTTCTGTGAAGGGTTGCCGGTCACCAACAACACACCGTGTGAGGGTATAAAAGCTGACAGCCAGCCCCTCACACTCACACACTCACACTCACACACTCACACTCTCACAGCTCCTACCAGACCTGCCCACCATGGCCACCTCCACCATGTCCATCTGCTCCAGTGACCTGAGCTATGACAGCCGGGTCTGCCTGCCCGGTTCCTGTGATTCTTGTACTGACTCCTCCTGGCAGGTAGACGACTGCCCAGAGAGCTGCTGTGAGCCCACCTGCTGTGCCCCCAGCTGCTGCCAGCCCAGCTGTTGTGTGCTCAGCTGCTGCATGCCCAGCTGTGGCCAGCCCAGCTGTTGTGTGCCCAGCTGCTGCATGCCCAGCTGCTGCCAGTCCAGCTGCTGTGTGCCCAGCTGCTGTGACCCATCCCCCTGCCTAAGCCTCATCTGCACCCCAGTGAGCTGTGTGTCCAGCCCCTGCTGCCAATCTGCTTGCAGCAGCTGCTGCACACCCTCATGCTGCCAACAGTCTAGCTGCCAGCCAGCTTGCTGCACCTGCTCCCCCTGCCAGCCATCCTGCTGTGTGACCCTTTGCTGCAAGCCCGTCTGCTGCACACCCATCTGCTCTGGATCCTCCTCATGCTGCCAGCAGTCTAGCTGCCAGCCCTCATGCTGTCAGTCATCCTGCTGTGTGCCTGTCTGCTGCAAGCCTGTCTGCTGCACACCCATCTGTTCTGGATCCTCCTCATGCTGCCAACAATCTAGCTGCCAGCCCTCATGCTGTCAGTCCTCCTGCTGTATGCCAGTCTGCTGCAAGCCTGTCTGCTGCAAGCCCTGCTCCAGCGTGTCCCTGCTCTGCCGCCTTGTGTGCAGACCTGCCTGCTGTGTGCCCACCTCCTCCTGCTGTGCCTCCTCCTGCCAGCCCAGCTGCTGCAAGCCCTGCTCCAGTGTGTCCCTGCTCTGCCGCCCTGCCTGTTCCCGCCAGGCCTGCTGTGGTCTCTCCTTGGGCCAGAAGTCCAGCTGCTGATGGGCCTGTCCTGCGGGGGCCCCAGAGCTCAGTTCCTTCCTTGCCTCAGAGTGACCTGTAGGGGTTGGCTGCTGTATCAGCTTTGGCACCAGCATAGCATGACAGCTCTGTGATGTCACACCCCAACAGCTGATGTCCCCCTCACAGCTTCCTATAAAGGCTCTGTAGCACTCCAACCTCCCCAGCATTCCTCTGCTGTCTTCAATACATGTCTTGCCCAGCCACTAATAAACCTCTCTTCCTGGCCTTTGAGTGTTCTTCTTCCTGCCTCATGCAAGGGTCAGGGGTGTCATGAGAGCATATCCAGACGAGCCCCAGGACTTGGACTGTCTTAAATCTGGCTGGAATCCCCAGTGGATTGTGGTTGGTGACTGGCAGCTAGATTAGTCCCTGGCAAAAGACCTCTGCATCCCCGAGTCTTACCATCCCTGGATGACTGAGAATGTTCAGGGATAAGAAGGGCCAGCAGGGGTATGGCACAGCCAAAGCCTCCCGAGCAGGCCCCTGTACTACTTTATTCAAATGTCCCAACCTGTAGATCTGTGTCTACATGAAGAGTACAGGGGTTGGGGATTTAGCTCAGTGGTAGAGCGCTTGCCTAGCAAGCCCAAGTCCCTGGGTTCTATCCTCAGCTTAAAAATAAATAAATAAATAAAAAATAAAAAAAAAAAGTACAGCCTGGAAATGGGGGAGTGTATTAAGGAGAAAGAAACCAAAGGACAGGCGCTTCTTCTTTTTTTTTTTTTTTTTTTTTTTTTTCAAGACAGGGTTTCTCTGTGTAGTTTTGGTGCCTGTCCTGGATCTCGCTCTGTAGACCAGGCTGGACTCGAACTCACAGAGATCTGCCTGGCTCTACCTCCCGAGTGCTGGGATTAAAGGTGTGTGCCACTGAAACCTGGCCAGGGCAGGCGCTTCTTAATCCATCCTCTAGGGCCAGGGCCTGCACCTGCTCTGCTATGCAGATCTCGATATCTCTCTCTCTCTCTCTCTCTCTCTCTCTCTCTCTCTCTCTCTCTCTCTTTCTCTCTCCCTCTCCCCTTGGGCCAATCTGGAAGTTCCTCACATTTCCAGAGCCCCAAGCATGCCATGCTCTCTTGACCAAAGCTACACTCTGGCCTGCTGCCCCTCTCCAGCCTCACACCAGTGTCCTTTGGGTTCTGAAGCCTACTCTGTCCACACAGGAGAGAGCCAGGTGGAAGTGAACAGGTTTCCAGGCTGTAGTCCTGGGAAGCTGAGAACTCTAACAGCCCAGGAGCCTGCCCCAGGGACCCCCTCAACAGGCCTGGACCATGCCCATTGGGGAAAAGGCTCCTTGGGAACTCTGCTCCTGCCCACACACCAAGCCCTCCTGTCTTCCAGGACCGTGAAGACAGATGGCACCCTGTCCCTGCCCTCCCACTCTCCTGGGGACCCTCCTGTGGAAAGAGAGGGAAGAGAAGTCATCTCCTACTGAGCGCCAGAACACTCCTGGGAGTTCCCTCACCTGGTATCTGGAATGTCCCCTCTCTACGACTAAACCCCTACCTACCCCAGCCTATATTCCTCGGTGTCTGAGACCAGTGACCTGGGGGCCTTGAGAGCCACACTGCTGGCCACCTGCTGGAGAGTGAAGCTATCGGCCCTTCTCAGAAAGTCCCCAGAACACAGAATGCCAGACCCCACAGGGACGGCCGTGTGGATAGTGACCAAGACATTTCCTACCAGACATCAGGACCCCCATTTTGTCACCTCACTTGCAAGTTAAGCTCGAAAAAAAGCACTTGACAAGAGCAAAGAGGGGGCTCCTCAGGTCACCTCTAAAGCCAAGAGTGACAGGTGTGAATGCTCATGGAAGCTTTCCCCCAGCGTCCCACCTGCTGGGGACAGCAGTCCAGGCCAGAGGAAGGCAGAATGAATAATGCACCTGTGGCCCTTATGGAAGTTCAGAGCTGCCCGATGCTCAACACTGGGCAAACCCTCACTGGCCTCTCAAGCCTCTTACGCTGTAGCTCCCTAATATCAGCCTGACTTTTATGTTTCCACCATGTTTATAAGTGGGTCATCTTTGAACTCTTCAAAACATACCTCCAGGGGAGAGGGGGCGGCCTTTATAAATAACCTTTACTGTCACTGAGCATGTTCCTCATGCTCAAGGAACAGGAAAGCACATGTTCGTGACTCATCCCAGCCCTGGAAGCATGGCCATGCTCACAACTCCCAGCCAGGCCTGCACAGGGTCCTTCCGAGGCACATTTACTTACACGCTCACCTGCACGGGATGACCCCGCATAGGGAGGGGAAAGGCTGGTACTCAAATGCCATCACTTGGAGCCAGGGGGTTTGTACGGTGGCAATCGACTTGGCCATGTACAGCTGATGAGCTCCAATTCAAAGCCATCACTGCAGGTATGGCTGTCATAGAGAAGACACAGGGGCCAGGGGGGCTTCTGTTCTGTCTCAGATTCCCACTGTGGTCCTGTATCAGGGCCCCAGGCCCTTCTCACTACGACACCTGGAGTTTGCTTCTACTGTTTACAGAGCCCGCCCAGCCACAGTGGATGGAAGAATTAATTCGCTTTAGTGTACACCAGTATTGGGACATAAATTCAGAGAGCTGCGCATGCCACTTTACAAACAATACTGTGTGTGTGTGTGTGTGTGTGTGTGTGTGTGTGTGTGTGTGTGTGTACATGCAGGTGAAGCGTGGGGTATGAGCCTAAGCCAAGGCCAGGCTGTCTCAGTGGCATTCCCAAGTTGGAAATAATTAGGCATGTAACAGGCTAGAGGTGAAAGTATCTTTTCTGGCACTGGAAGCTGGCCTGGCTCCTCAGGGACTGTTGGGTTGGGTGGCTGAGAAACCTGACTTCCCACGGCTAGGTTCCATCCCCCTAGACCCCAGCAGAGATCCTGGGGATGCAGGGACTCAGCAAGGCTGCTGTGAGGCTTTTGGGGGGCTCACAAGGTCCCACCCACCCCTGGTATCTACAGCTGCTCCGCAGCAAAGGGGACATTCATTCATTCATTTGCCTTAAATGTCCACTTTGCTCAGCCTCCCTATGGGTCAAACTGAGACCAAGACACGTGGTTTGGGAAAGACTTACTAAAATTCTTCTGCCCACAGGCAGAAAAGAACTGTCTACTTCCTCTAGGTACAGCCTTTGAGGACTCAGCTGCCTACCTGAGTAGGTGATGCATTCAGTCTGAGGAAGTTGAGGGCACATCCCCTCAGGCTGTGGAGGCTGCTCACACTGGCTGGTGGGTAGGGGTGCAGATATCAGGGTGAGGCTGGCACAGTGTTGGCCACAGGACCAGTGTGGGATGATTGTGGGGTCAGGGCCAGTGTCTGTTGTCTAGAGAGACTAGGGGAGAGAATACCTGGCAAGAGACTCAGGGATAGCTAGCCATCCTTTCCAGGCTACCTGGCCTTAAATCTGGCTGCTATCTGAGCCAGCTAGGTGAGGGTGGCTAGGGAGGAGGTCTGGGCCTCCATCCAGGTCCAGGAGCTCAGTGCTGCCTGAATGGCTGCAGGGCTCAGCATTGGGGCCCCATCCAGAGATCTCAGTTCATCCGACTCCATCCAAACGAATGAGCTGCCTGCAAGCCCTTTCCTAGCCTCCAACACACAGAAGAGAGAAGCTCATGACTTCAGCATCACCAAGCAACCAGGTCAACAGGACCGAGGGAGGCCATTGCGTCAGAATGGGGGGTCTGTGAGCTTCCATGAGCAATCATCACGTGAGTTTCACTGAGTTCGGGCTGTGTTGCGTGTGCTCTGATAGACTCCAGATCATGTCAAACTGTTTTTTCAGGCTTTGCCTTGCTCTGAGAGACTCCATTTTACAGGCAGCTTTTAACTAATTTGGGGGTGGGGGATGAGTGTGCAAACTGGGTGCACATGTGAATGGCAGCATCCATCCACCGCTGCTGAGGAGGCACAAATAACTTATTCCTAAATGTGAAACGTCAGTCTATAAACTTACCAAAGCAAATCAGGGCTACAGGAGCATATGGGTACACTAAGAGCACACCAGGAAAACCAGGTCCAAGAACTTACTAAACACATCAGACTGAAGGGTATCCTCTACGGAGAAGGTGACACTTCACATGTAATGGCCACACCCCCAGCAACCTGTCACCTGACTGTTAATGTGTGCATCACGGGACAGCCAGACAGAGAACACCTAACTGTCTCATGGGCTTCAATTCAACTCTCTTCTCTCTGTTGACATGGCCTACTTGGATTTCTGTCTTGTCCGTCTGTCTGTCTCTCTGGACCTGCCATCTGTCCACGTGTCTGTCCATTTAGGCTCAGTCTTGCCCATCACGTCTACATCTTCTATTGCCCCGTACCTTTTCCCTGCAGCTCAGCTCTGTTTGCAGCAGATCTCCAGAAGGGCTGGGTATCTGACCCTTGAAGAGACTCTTCTCCACTCTGTCAGCTTCCTACTTTACCTCTGGTGGGCCATTTGGAAACTCCTTGGATTCTGCTATGGTCTCTTTCTTCTTTACACTCATACCTGCCTATAACTGGCAGATGATATAGACATAGTAGAGAGATGGATATGGAGATATTGTCCTAGCTAGCTTTTATTTCCAACGTGACAAAGCCTTGAATCACTTGAGAAG